>NW_025106780.1:0-35302 GCF_013123115.1 Colletes gigas
TCTGGATCATCGGCTGCCGAAACGCGGCGCGCACGGTTATCCACCAATGCATACGATGCGTGAGATGGCAAGCAAATACCTCCACGCAAATCATGCAGGATTTAATACCGGAGCGCAGTCGCGCGGCACGACCTTTCTCAAACTGCGGAGTCGACTACGCGGGACCGTATCGGGTCCGCGACTCCGCCGGTCGTGGAAAAACGGCTCATAAAGCATACATAGCAGTGTTCATCTGCTTCGCTACGAGAGCCGTGCACATCGAACTCTTTCATGATTATACGACGAGTGCATTTCTGGCCGCATTAGACCGATTTATCGCCCGCCGAGGAGTTCCGTCCTGCATGTTCAGTGATAACGGAACGAACTTCGTCGGAGCGGATCGGGAATTGAAGGAACACTTCAATTCGGTGTATCAAACCCCGAGAAATGCGAACGAAGTGCGGTCAAAAGGGCATTAAGTGGAGGTTTAACCCACCCAGTGCGCCCCACGTTGGTGGTATGCAAGAAGCCGGCGTGAAATAGGTGAAACATCACCTGAAACGCATCATCGGCGAATTTACACCCACAAGCGAGGAAATGCAGACACTCCTCTGCAAGATCGAGGCGAGTCTGAATTCGCGACCGATCGCCGCTTTGAGTGACTGTCCCGAGGATTATGCGCTCCTCACACCGGGCCACTTCTTAATAGGCGGACCGATGAATGCACTTCCGGTCGAGTCAGTGGAAAAGGAAAATCTCTCGCGGCTTACGCGATGGAGAGCGGTCCAGAAATTCCACGAGCAGCTCTGGAAACATTGGACGCGAGATTACCTCACGCACCTCCAGAAACGCTATAAGTGGCGCACCACCCAAGTGCAGTTAAAACCGAATGACATGGCTTTAGTGCAAAACCCTCTTCTCCCCCCGAATCAATGGGAAATGGGACGAATCGAGGAAGTATTACCGGGCCGAGACAGGTGCGTGCGTGTGGTTAAAGTACGTACAGTTACGTCTACATACACACGTCCGATTACACGGTTGTGTAAACTGCCCGTCGATGAGTCAACATCGACAACGGCCGACGAAGAAGCACACGGGATAGACGAAGACCCGAATTACGCTGTACCGAGACAAGGACAGTGAGAACAGCCGTTCAAAATCAAAACGGTATGAATTCTCACATATCCAACGTCTTTAGAACAATACGGTGAGAGGGGAAATATACCCTACCATCCCGTTAATTAGTATGGAAGGGAGCGATTCGCGACGTCCGCACGTAAAAGCAGGATCCGCAGGACGAATCGCCCAGTTTCACTCTAAAGCTTACCAGTGAAAGTGAAAAAAAAGGAGATCATGTCATCCAGCGGGGACGAAAGTCTGATCACGGTGGTGGGGTCCCCACGGGACCTGGAGATGGACCGGCAGTTTAACCGGATGGTGTTACTGGCCAACGAAACCCTACCTGGCCCTTCGGACATACAGGTAGCCCAGGAACGACGGGACACCGTGAAACCCGCCGCGACCGGAGGACCAAACCAGGAGTCGGGCCCACAGCCCCTCCTAATCAATTTGGGGCAGGACGTGCTGCGGGTACCCCCGCACGTCCCCTGGACCACACGGCGGTATCGCCAGAAGGTCCCAGGGGGCCACTACAAGGTCAAATGGGCGAGGGGTGGCCGGCTTCTAAAGGTGGAATTCCACCCGGCCGCGTCCACGGGCCCAACACAGGCCACGAGCGCCCACGCAGTGGCGACGTCCGCACCACCGCCTGCAGCTGCACCACCGCCACCCGCCGTCGAGCAACGACCGGCGCGACGCGCCACGCCGCCCATGCACCACGAGCGGCGGGATTACGCCCGAAGGAGGCGGAACCGGGGGCCCGCTCGACCCGCAACGGCCAGCCGCCCCCGAAACCGGAGCCACCAGGCCCAGCAGCCGCACCGAAGACCACGTCGCCGGGAACCGACGGGTTCAGCCCTCGGGGATTTCCTCTTGACCACCCTCCGGTTGCTGGAGGACGAAAGGGCCCAAGCACGCCGCTGAGTAAGTACAGTTAAACTTTTACAATAGAAAGTTTTGTACTTCTACCTTCTGTACGGGCTTTACGCGACGTGACCGCGAGCTACGCCTCCTATTCTTGTTGCACGGACCGTGCAAGGAAGGCGGTATGTTTAAATATCGAGTAAAATGCGAAATTTAATTTAAATCCGAAACAATTCGTTACCCGGTTTGTTTTCGGTTACGCGACCGACCAGGAAGATTCTAGGTCGACGCGTCCGCTATTCAAGATATTAGAGGACAGAAAAACACGGTTCTCGAGGTTTTCTGTAAAGTCACGCGAACGATTAATTAACGCTCGATTTTGAAACAAGCGGTTTAAACGCCCGAGTTTAGAGAAGGTACGAAAACTCTATAATAGACAGAGACGGACGAGAGACACGGCGACAGCGTCGCGTGACGGAAGACTCTCCCCCCTCACGCGCTCACTTTTGGCAGCTCGTGCTCGTCCGTCACTCGCTATCAAACCACTGCCACGAGCACTTCGGTATACGAACACGCTCAGCAGTTGCATAAAGGAATTATTCGCGAGTTATCGTATCGAGCCAGTCGGTACACGACCGAGCTCGGCACTCAAAGTTCATTTAATTTGGAATAGACTCGAAGTTCTTCGAGTGCTTCCGGGGAAACGATCCCATAATCCAGGTGTGGGAAGAAACCCTGAGTGGATCAATCGTTTCCCCACGGATAGAGGGTTAAACTCATCCCAATTTATATGTGCGAGGTTCTTCGCGCTTTTCTTAGGGCACGACTACATAATCCAGGTGTGGGAAGAAACCCTGAGTGGAATCATCGTGCCCTAGAGGATCGAGGTTCAAACTCCTTCCTCCAATTGGCTGTCAAAAACGGCTTCGAACCCACCATACAGGGGTGAAGAGTACCCTGGGTGGATTTGCCGTCTTCTAGTCGAAGCGGGACACATTTTTAAACCCCAGCTATCGGCGAAAGCTAGGACACGACCCAAAATCGCCAGGGAGTACGGTCCCTGCGCGTAGGACGGAGACTCCGACAAGCAACGTGGTCTCAGGCCCAACCGTAAGTCGCCCTAAGGGCGCCGTTGACAAGCCTGCACCACACAGTGCCCGTACGCACTTACGAAGGCGGTGAAGGGCCGGGGACCGGCTGAAAGGTTGGAGCCTTACAACCTCCCTCCGATCACCTTCTCCTGCGACAGTCATAAATTGCAGTCGTGAAATTAGACGAGCACAAAATCTCGTACACGACAATAATAAGCAAGCGATTCCCGATTTAACGGGAACGCTCACACATACAGTCCACTAGCTTAGCTGCGCATCGCGGCGGCTGAGATCCCCGCTCCTGGGTGCGACAAGCACAGACCAGACGAGCGCGGAAGAAAGTAAGACACACAGCGTGACTCACGTTCACAGGTATTTAACGCCTATTCGTGTCTCTTTCTGTTACAGGTTTACCAAACAGGATTAACTGCAGCGGCGTCTGGCCGGGCAGACAATTCTTAATACATATTTTGTTTCCACAATTTAATACAAATAAACGGCTTAGTCGAGTCATTCGACTAAGCGAAAATTAAATTGAAAATCTGTATTCTTTTCCCGACGTTCCTTCCCTCACGATCCGGACCACCGTTAGGCGAGGTTTTTTCAAACCTACTCCACCTAACATATTTGATTATTAAAAGCTCATGTTGAAGCTCCTGTATTTTGTTCAATAATCTTAGCTTCAATTATATTAAAATTAGGAACTTATGGATTATTACGTTTTATTTTAATTTTTTATAATAATATAATATTAATTAAAATTTATGTAATAATTATTAGTTTAATTGGAGGTATTATCTTAAGAATTTTATGTTTACGACAAATTGATATAAAAATTTTAATTGCATATTCTTCAGTAGTTCATATAAGAATTTTAATTTCTAGATTAATAACATTAAAACATTTAAGTTTATATGGATGTTATTTAATAATAATTGCTCATGGTTTATGTTCATCTGTGTTGGTTATTAAACGCAGTAAAGAGAATATTTATTAAAAGCTCGATATAATATACGCCATAAATACAGAACAGCTCGTCGGGGATGCAACATGTAACACAAACGGTTGAATAAAAAGTTGTTACCAACAGTAACAAGAACAGATGAGGCTAATGCCTATACGGGTACAAGTAGGCGCCGGAAGGACGCGTTCTTAAAATGTCCGTGCATCGTCGTGTGAACACACCCAATTGCTCACAATCTGGATTATTTTATATAGTAAATATATGTTATAAAGAAACTAATAGACGATTAATAATTATTAATAAAGGAATAATAAGAATTATTCCAAAAATATCATTATTATGATTTTTATTATGTTCTTCTAATATATCTGCACCATTATCATTAAATTTAATTAGTGAAATTTTTATTTTAATAGTTTTATATAATTGGTGTAATTATCTTTTATTGTTATTAATGTTAATTAGATTTTTAAGATTTATTTATTCATTATATTTATTTAGTTATATTAATCATGGAATAATAAATTTTTATTTAAAAATTAAAAATCCTAAATTTTTAGAGTTTTTTGTAATTATTATACATTGATTGCCTTTAAATTTTATATTTTTAAATTTAGATTTATTTATATAAAATATTAAATTTTGTTAGAATCTAAGGGTTCTAACCGGGGTCCGGACGAGGGAGTTGACACGGAAAGAGAAGTTGCTCAGATTTGATTTTTCTTTCGGTTTGTCGCTTCGCGATAAATCGTTTATTTCTACAAAAAAATATGGGGAAAAAACTAAAAATCAAATAAACTATAAAAATATATTTTTTGCAACGGCCAGGGGGGTGGAAGGCCTCACCGGTGTTGCCCTGGCTGGGTCGGTCCTTGATTACTGAAACAAATGATCGACCAAATTAAATACGTGCGTGCACGTAATGTCAACACGCTCGTCAGCTGTTCGACTCGCTCTCCTAGCGACTATCGGTGCGCTCGGAGGGGGAGATCAGCTGTCGTTTAGCGTAATTTAGTGGACTGCATTACGTTGCTCGCGGATAGTTTTTTAGTTAAACTATCGACGAGACTTTTGCCCTGAACAAAGGAGACTTGTGTCGTGGGGAAAATCTTCGAAAGACTCCCTCCCACCTCTTTGGGGAGAGGCGGGAGGGGTGTGTGGGATTCCCCGCGCCCATTATAACGGGCGCGGGACCTACCCACTAAAAACCCCACGGTGACCCTTCCGCACGATTTGGGAGGATACCGGGAATCGCTCGAAGCATACTTCCGGTATCCTCCCCGTGCCCGCGCTTTGCGCCCACCCGCGGGGGGACAAACGGTCCCCCCCGGTAATCGCCCTGTCTCATAGCGGCAGGACGAGGCCACATCGTCCTGCCGCCATCCGTCCCGGGGCCGCGTCTAGTGGCGGCTGCGAGCCCCAACTCGCAACCGCCGCGACCCCGTTTCTACCCCTCGGAGGCCGGCAGCTCATGGCCGCACCAGGCCACCGAGGGTGCCGCTCCGTGCGCCGGACCCGGACAGGAGGCACTGCCACCCCATCCGGTCCGACCCTACGCCGCCTGGCGGGAGGGGGCTCCTATCAGGACCCCCCCTCCCAGCCTGGGTCATGCGCCACGCCGAGGGGGCCGCCCGCGTCGCCTGACGCCCAGGCGACGCTCTCTCGCCACCAAACGAGCGCGAGCCTCAGCGCGCCGCTGACGCTCGCGCTCCCTTCCCGCGGTCTCCTTCTGCAACATTACGATTTCGCAGAAGGAGGCCACGGCCCTCCACTTCTCCTCGCTGCCGAGCATGGCGCGCACCATGCCCGGCAGCGAGACATCCCGCCCGATGACGCCGATCAGGACACGGCGTTCACCCTCCCATGCAGCGCATACCTCGAGGGTATGTTCCGCCGTGTCCTGCTCAGCGTCACAATGGCAGCAACGCGCCGTCGGCTCCTTCCCTATCCGGCACAGGTATCTCCCGAAGCTGCCATGCCCCGAGAACACCTGTGCCATCCTGTAAGTGAGGCTTCCATGGCCTCTGTCCAGCCACTCACATAGGAGTGGCCGAACAGCCCCGACTGTCCGGTGCCCCGCGGTAGGCAGAGCCAACCGCTCTTGCCACGCGTGCACCACGGACTGCCGGGCCTGGCGCTTCAACTCGCCCCAAGCAGGTTCCTGCACACCCGGGACCGCCCCCACCCCCGCGCGACGGTCGACGCGGTGACGATACATCATCGCGTGCGACAGGTGCAAGGAGATCCAGGAGGCCACTTCGTCCTGCAGCCATCCGTCCCGGGGCCGCGTCTAGTGGCGGCTGCGAGCCCCAACTCGCAACCGCCGCGACCCCGTTTCTACCCCTCGGAGGCCGGCAGCTCATGGCCGCACCAGGCCACCGAGGGTGCCGCTCCGTGCGCCGGACCCGGACAGGAGGCACTGCCACCCCATCCGGTCCGACCCTACGCCGCCTGGCGGGAGGGGGCTCCTATCAGGACCCCCCTCCCAGCCTGGGTCATGCGCCACGCCGAGGGGGCCGCCCGCGTCGCCTGACGCCCAGGGACGCTCTGCGATGCCCTGTTCGGGTTACCCGGCCTTTTCCGCCGCCGTTCCCTCCTAGATTCTGGCTTTTTTTGTGGCGTCCTCCCTTAGCTTTTTTCTAGCGGCGTTGGCTTTTCGACGCCGATTGCGCGTTTTACGCGCCGTCTCCGCCGTCGGTGTCGGTTGCTCGGTCGCGACTAGTTTCGCGCTTGACGTCGATGCAATCGGCGTCTTCGACGCGTTGTCCATCCTTAGCAGGCAAGACTTTAGTATTCCTTCTTTGGTCCAGCGGAGGACGAAGCGTCCCCCGGGTAAAGGGCATTTGTATCGACGGGTGGTCGTTGGGATGTGGGCCGGCACCATTATGCCCGGGCCGCCCACTGGAAAGACCAATGGCCCCTTCGTGGTTAGTTCCCTGCTGGTCGAGGGTACCGGCTGGGGTACCTCGGCTTCCTGCTTCGGCTGGGGGGGCCTCGACCAGCCCTCCCAGCTGGAGGATGCGTTCGAACGCGGGATCGAACCCCGGGCTTGAGATCGCAGATTCTGGCGTACTTGGCTCACTTTCTCTTTCCATGGCTAATCAGTAACTGATCTTTTCCGGCGAAGAGTCGTTCGAATTTAGATTTACGGGCGCTAGCATAGACTAAGTGTCCCCGTGCCTAAGCGATAACGAGATTGGTGGAAATTACCCCCTACTCTTCGCTGTCGCACAGGCGACAAGTGGCCGTTGAGAATCAACCGTTTTCGCCTTCCAAAATCCTTGTCTTTTCGAACTCGAACGGTTTTGTTTAGCTCACCTGCTCGACTTTGGTGACCGTTGCCGAAGGTGACTCAAACGAAAACTCAGCCACAGGCAGCTTACACACCCGCGTAATTGGTCGTGTATATTTGGGTTTGGCTGTGCGTATTTTAACTACACGTACATGCTCATCCTTTTCCGGAAATACTTTCTCTATTCTTCCCATTTCCCACTGATTTGGGGGGAGGAGAGGATTCTGCACCAATACAAGATCATTCTTTTTTAGGTGTGTATTTGCCGTCTGCCATTTATAGCGGTTCTGGAGGTGTGAGAGATAATCTCTCGTCCAATGTCTCCAGAGCTGCTCGTGTAATTTTTGCATGGCTCTCCATCTTGTAAGATGCGAAATGTTTGCATTTTCCACGGATTCCATCGGGGGTGCCATCGCAGGTCCACCGATTAGAAAGTGGGCCGGTGTGAGAGGCGCGTAATCTTCAGGGCTGTCACTCAGAGCGGCAATCGGTCGCGAGTTTAAACTAGTTTCGATTTTACAGAGTAACGTCTGTAATTCTTCGCTCGTGGGAGTGAATTCTGCTATGATGCGCTTCAAATGATGCTTCACTGATTTGACCCCTGCTTCCTGCATCCCACCAAAATGGGGGGCACTGGGTGGATTAAATTTCCACCGAATGCCCTTCTGGCCACATTCGTTTTGCATTTCAGGCGTTTTACACACCATATTGAAATGTTTTCTTAATTCACGATCTGCACCGACGAAATTTGTCCCGTTGTCACTGCGTATGCAGGACGGGATTCCTCGTCGGGCAATGAATCGATCTAATGCAGCCAAAAATGCACTCGTCGTGTAATCGTGGACGAGTTCAATGTGTACAGCCCTTGTAGCGAAACAGACAAAAACCGCTATGTACGCTTTATGAGCTGTTTTTCCTCGGCCCGCGGAGTCGCGGACTTTGTACGGTCCCGCATAATCAACTCCGCAGTTTTAAAAAGCCCGTGCTGGACGACTGCGTTCCAAGGTCAAATCCTGCATGATCTGCGTGGAGGTTTGTGCCCTCCATCTCACGCATTTCATGCATTGATGAATGACCTTTCGAGCCGTGGTTCGGCAACCGAGGATCCATAATTGCTGCTTCACCAGGGATATCGTCAGCTGCAAGGCCCCGTGCAACGAATTTACGTGGTACTGCCGGATTATCATGGTAGACACATGATGTTTTGGCAGAATTATGGAGTGCTTCGTTTCCCATGCCAGTGTCGCATTCTCCAATCGTCCACCTACTCTCAAGACCTCGTTTGTGTCTAGGAAAGGGTTCAGATTTTTTAAGGGAGATTTTGCGGGAATTTCCCTGTGTTCTTTTAAACACTGGTACTCGCCCGCAAAATGCGTTCGCTGGATGTAGCGGACGATTTTCTCTTTTGCAAACTGCAATTCTGATGCTTCGACAACTCTTGCATCGAACGACCTTCGCTCACCTTGCATCGGTCTTCGTAATCGGAGACAGTATGCAGTTACGCGAAGTAGCTTACTCCAGGTTGAGAATCAGAACACGAATTCCCATTCTTTCTCTGAAGTTGCAACGTGGGCGTGCGGAATGCGCTTGCTCTCGCTCGTATCGATGGAATCAGGCGTTTTATGCCAATTTTTCTCTGGTTGTCTTAACCATGCTGGTCCGGAAATCCACAACTTCGACTGAATGAGTTCCGCTGCTTCGACTCCGCGCGAATTCATATCCTCGGGATTGAAGCGGGTCGGAACGTGTCTCCATTCAGCCTTCGGAAGCAAGGTTTGAATTTTCGAAACTCGGTTGGCTATCACTACCTTCCAAGTTGAAGCATCTTTTTTCAACCAAGCGAGTGCAATTGTAGAATCTGACCAACAGACTATACGGTCAATTTTTATCGAAAGTGGCCGTTCTACATGCACTGTCAGCTCGGTGAGCAGTACGGCTCCATTCAATTCGAGAATCGGAATCAACTGCGTTTTTATGGGAGCCACCCTTGTTTTTGCCATGATCAAGGTTGTGAAAACTTCCTCGGTCATGGTCGTCACGCGTAAATACGTGACGGCCGAGTATGCTCCGAGCGAAGCATCGCAGAATCCGTGTAATTCCACCGAAACTGTATCTGCTCCGTAACGGATCCATCTGGGAAATTTTACTTTTTCCAAATTACCCCAATCCTCGCAAAACGTGTTCCACGTTTTTAACGTATTCGCGGAGACATGATCGTCCCACTGGTTTTTTTCCAGTCATTGGGATTGCATCAGCATCTTCGCACGAATTACGACTGGTGATAACCAGCCGAGCGGATCGTATAATTTGGCTGTTTCGGAAAACAAAGTTCGTTTTGTAATCGGGCCTGCAGCCGGTTGGAACCGTTGCAGGTTGAAATAGAAATAATCACCCGATGGTATCCATCGTAATCCGAGCACCTTGAGTTCGGAGTCATCGAACAAGGTGAGATCGACAGCGTGGGGGTGACAACTTTGCGGGATGTTTCGCAGCAATTTCTGCGAATTGCCAGCCCACTTTCTCAATTTAAACCCACCGCCCTGTAGGAGTTCGTAAACTTGTATACGAATTTTCTCCAGCAAGGACGTGTCGAGTGCCCCCATGAATACGTCATCAACGTATATGTCCTTCTCAAGTATCGAGGCGGCGAGAGGGAATCTGTCACCGTCCCGTTTTTTCAACTCGAGAAAAGTCCGCATCGATAAATATGGTGCGCACGCCGTTCCGTAGGTAACGGTATTCAACTCGAATGCTTTCAGCTCTTCGGTTTCGGGTGTGCGCCATAAGATGCACTGAAACCGACGATCCTGAGGGGCAACGAGAATTTGACGAAACATTTTCTCGATATCGGCCACCAAAACGTATTCGTACAGCCTCCATCTCGTCAAAACGGACGTGACGTCGTTCTGTAGTTTCGGTCCTACGTGCAGGATGTCGTTTATGGATTGTCCACCCACTATACGGCTGGTCGCATTAAACACGACTCGTAGTTTGGTGGTTGCACTCTCCGTACGGATGACCGCTCGATGCGGAATGTAAAGTCTGGAGTTTACAGAGAGCTCGATACGAGTCATATGCTCCAACGAATCATACTCCGCGAAAAATTCTTGATATTCTCGTACGAGGATCTGATCCTTGTCCAATTTCTTTCTCAACCTTGTTAACGCGGTAAGAGCGATACGGAGTGAATCTCCCAGCGCTCCTTCCGGTTTCGGATGATTAAATTGCAATCGGACGATAAACCGTCCTGTTGCAACCCGTGCGATAGTTTTTTGGAAATGAGCTTCGCACTCTTCCTCTGCTTTTGTAAGCACCGAGGTCGAGGGAATTTCTTCAATTTCCCAGAACCGTCGAATCGCGTGATCCAGCGATTCGAATATGTTGCAATGCAACGCTCGCACGGGACCCTGGGCCTTGCTCGCTGCATCTATCGGTCCGGATAATATCCAGCCAAATGCAGTTTCTTGTGCAATAGGCCCTTCGGGAGATATTCGACGGAATCCCGACCGAATAACTTGAGCGTACAAATCTGCGCCGATCAAAACTTCAATGTTTTGGCAAGACGCGGGCTCGGGATCGGCGAGCTTCAGGTTTCGCAACACGTCGTTATCGAGCGCGTTTACTGATGGCGAGGCATAATTCGTGATTTTTGTCACGACGTACGCTCTTGCCGAAACCACAGGGGTTACCCCGGAAGCCGTTCCCAAATTCAGCCCTACGCTGTACTTGATTTTTTGGGTCCGACCACCCCCCAAGCCCGATACCGTGGCTGAGGTTTTCTTCCTCGGGAGGTTGAGGTCATTCCTCAATTTCGCCGAGATGAAGGATGTTTCGGACCCTTGATCTAACAGCGCGCGCGTTAAACGCGACGCGCCGTTTTCTCCGTACACTCGTACGATCGCGGTTGCTAATAGCACCGGCCTCGGTACGTCTGTACTCGCCGTACAGTGTGACGTAGTGGCCCGTGACGTAGCTGCTTGCGCGTTCGAGGTATCGGTGCTGGCTTTCGCCTTAGCCGTACGGCGCTGTGGAGGGGCGTTATCTCGCCGTTCCTCGCGCTTGCCGTTCGAAAATTTCGATTTCGGCGTCTGGCTTCCAGCCTCCTTTTCGTATTGTTCGAAATGCAACAGCGCGTGATGCCTGCCACCGCATCTCGAACAACCTTGTTGGCTCCGGCAGCCTCTTACGTCATGATCCAGGGCCAGGCAGGCTATACATCCCTGACTGTCCTTTACGATCTGGTAACGTACTCGTGTGGAGAAGCGCTTAAATGTGCCGCATTCCGAGAGTGCATGCGTTTGTCCGCAAATCGTGCACTTTCGCTGCGCAGGGGAGGACTCCACGACGGCGTTATGACTCCGTACTGGTGGCTTGTTTTCCCGTTTTAACCCAGGTTTTCGGTTATGTTCGTCAATGACGGTCATAGCACGTGCCTCCTGGTCGAGAAATCTCATGATCTCCTCAAGCGACGGATATTCCGTTGACATCTTGAGGGATCGCTCCCATTCCCCTTGCAGCGCGGCATCAAATTGGCTTGCTACTATGTGTGTTAACAACCAACTAAGCTGCTCTTCCACTGTTCCTTTTTTTGCAAGGATAGCGAGTGCTTGCCGAAAACCGATGGTGACCTGCTGAACACTTGACAGGTCGCCTTTTCGGATTTTTGTCAATCTCAGAATCCGATCAAGTAGCTTGATCAGTACCAAGCGTGGGAGCCCGAATTCTGCTTTCAGGGTCGACCACGCTACTGAGAAATTTGAATCCGTTATCGCAAGAGATGCGATAGCGGCTGCGGCTCTCCCGGTTATACAGGTGTTTAGGTATTGTAACCTTTGCACATCCGTTAACGTGGGGTTGTTTATTACTCCGGCGGTAAATAGGTCCTCGAAATGTTCCCATTTCGTAGGATCTCCGTCGAATTTTTCCAACCTCATCTTCGGGAGTTCGATCGGTATCGTCTGCTGTATTTCCGCCATCCCTGATTTAGGACCAGCGGTGAGACGGGTTACTTCCGTGGCCAATTAGGCCTGGAAGTCCAAAAATTCGTTTTCGGTTTCTCCCATAAAATCCCGTTGGAACAACTCGTAAGAGTGTCGTTCTCCAGGGGGGAGAAGCCTACACACGATTTTATATTGATCGTTCATTTGTTGCCACAGAGTTTTTACGTAGTCGAGCCTTTCCTCCAGAATTTTCTGTGTGAATTTGGCTCGACCCATCTTTTTAAGGTTGATGGACGACCTATTTATCCGTTCCATCCCCCTGGCCAAGTCCTCGAGGTGTGCCTCAAGGTCAGACCAATTGGGATCTTTTGTAACGGACATGGTTGTTGAAGGTTAAGCGCTTCTAAACAACCGTACACGGGAGAAACTCACGTGTTATACGTCCAACACTTCCCTTTCTCCGATTACCTCAATATCCGGCTCGAAGGACCTTATGTTAAAAAGCGTTGATACACTTTTAACGAATGAGTCCGGATCGAGGTGAGTTTTATCGGGGAAGTGAATCGGACAAAAAATGGTTTTCTTTTCGCCGGCCTTTTAGACCGACCTTTTATTACAAAAATAAAGATAACAAAAAAACAGAAAATCAAAATAAAGAAACAGATTAAATGAAATAATATTTCGGCCTCGTTCTGGCCGTTCCGCGAGGCTAGGTCGTTCCTCTCGCCGGCTTGAGGTAGGCCAGGATTCCTGTAATCAGAAAAACACGGCTATGTGTTAGCCACACGTAAACACGTAATACGTATACGCCGCGTCTGTGTTCTCGCGCTCCCGGCGTCGATATTCGAACGAACGGGAGCAGAGAAATTTCGATTGTTCGTATTATACGAACTCGAAAGTGGACTGTAAATTTTCCGGCGTAGAAAAGAAATCAAACTTCTTTTCTTTACCGATTTTTTGTCGATTGCCTAGTGGACGGGGGCGCAAGTGGAGGTTGTAAGGCTCCAAATGCACTGATCCCGTGAGTATGCCCACTGAGTCTGTGCGTCGAGTCGCACTGCAATGCAACGGCACGACCGTCAATCTGCGGCTTCTCTTTACACGTTCCAACAGATGACTTATTGGCCGAGAGTTACACTGCGAAGCCCGACAGCACGTTGTTCACTGCACGAATGCACTACTCGATGTGATTCGCAGCAGTATTTGAACTACGTGGGGGGCCTGACCCACGACTCCGTTACCTCTCCGCACAGGTGCTCCTCTAAGCGTTACACCGGCGGGATCTGTAGAAGTAAGGAGGCGAAGACCGAAAGTCAGACGTCCGAAGTGGACGTCGACCTGACTACAGTGAGCCCACCTGGAGGTACACCACGTAGGTGCCTCCCTTCGGTGTCTCCTCAGCCGAATGGCAATCACAAAGAAGTGTAGACGGTATCCGTCGACTTCTTTGTGTTTCTAGCGTTTATACGTTAGAAACGACCGTTCAATTCTGCACCGGGATGGTCGAGCACCTCGAAGGTGTATTCTAGAGCCCCCAGAATTGCAGAATTTGAATCTAACTCAGGTTATGAGTGCACTTGTGTGAACCGGAATACGGTTCACGTAATAAGTAAAAAAATGGGAATAAATTCCACACTTTTCCGAGTCTTATTAATTCGCAGCTGTGCGTGGGCTATCGATTAACCCACGCCAAACTGAACGACTGCTCGATACACTCTTTTACAAAGATAGTCTATATTCGTAATTCGAAAGAATATTTTCCTTTCGAATTGTATTCGAGTTCTGGACGGACACGATCGGGAGCCGATGTGTTCAGGGCAGAAGTCGGTTTCAGACTGTGACGATTGACAGCCGAAGACGTCGCCGTGGTACGCTAATTAGTCGTTCCGTGGCGCTGTCTAAATTTCGGCTGTCTATCTTTGTCAGATTATCGACGCGCTACTCTCTCACGGTACTGACGTCACCAACACCGTTAGCACACTCGAATCGAAGGTAATGAGCCGTTACCGATGCCAGAAAAACCAATAATACACGCGTTTTTCTATCACTGCTCGCTGTACAAATTCAATTAGAGATAATCTCTTGGTTATTGTACGCTAACAGGATTAACGGTAATTGCGGCCGAGGATAATCGCTCGGCATTATGCAATCTTTAAACAATATTTATATTAAATATAAATATTAATATAATAATATTATATATTTCTTTAATAACAACTTTTATAGCAAGATTAATAGCTAATTTTGAATATGATCTTAAAAAAATTATTGCTTTATCAACATTAAGACAATTAGGATTAATAATATTAACTTTAAGAGTTAATTATTATGAATTAGCTTTTTTTCATATAATTATTCATGCTTTATTTAAATCTTTAATATTTTTATGTGCAGGAGATTTTATTCATTTAATAAATAATAATCAAGATATTCGTAAATATGGTAATATATTAATAATTATACCTATAAAAAGATTAATTATTATTTTTAGTTTAATTATATTAATAGGATTTCCTTTTTTAAGTGGATTTTATTCAAAAGATTTAATTATTGAAATATTAATAAATAAAAAATTAAATTATATATTTTATTTAATTTATATTTTATCAATAACATTAACAATTAGATATAGAATTCGAATAATTTTATGATTAATATTTTATAATAATAATTTTATACCTATAATATATTTTAAAGAAAATAAATTAATAACTTTTTGTATAATAATATTTGTTACGTATGCCGAACGTTTCGTTCCTCAAATTTTTCTTGCCACTTGCGTGCATTGGGAAATCGCCCTGCTACGTATCTAACCTTTGGAATGGGGGTCACTTCCGTCGAGAGCAATTCCGAGAATACAGTAGTCCGGTAATTAACGCAATTCGGAGAATACCGAATGCGGTAACTTCTAACGTACTTTTCAATCCGCCCCCACAGATTTTTGGGTATATAAAACCCGCGATTTCATTACTCCGGGGATCATAATCGTACCGTCACGTTTAGAGTCAACGTCACGTCTCTCGTTACGCGTCTACGGTTTTGATAGTCAGTTATATCTAGTGAGATCGGGCTACAGTGCCCTTTCGTATCAATATTAAACCATATAGAATCCGTGAACCGGCATAAATTCTATTACGGCCTTTAGTTTCAACCGACTTACCCCCGCATCGCCAGAGCGTCAACACCGAGCAACAACATTTTCAGTATTTATAATTATACTTTGGACGCGACATAACATACACAGAACACTTGTATTTTATTTGTTGTTTTAAGAATATATCTAGTTTGATTATTAAATCAGAGTACCCAACTTCTTTAACCCATCATTATATAAAGCGATTATTATTAGTTAAACGTTCCCACAATAATATAACCTTACCGCTCGGGTTATATTATATTTGTCGGAGAAGCGGAATCATGAACCACTTTCCAATGGCGGTTAGCATTTGGCCCTCTCGGGCGACCAAGCCTTTGCCGTGTTATCATATGCATTTTTCTAAACTTCGAACTAAATAAACTTTAACTAACAATTAACTCAAACACTTAAACGAAACGAAAGAATGCTCAAAGTAAACTAATGAGTCCTTTGCAAGGATTTCTATTTAGATTTTCTCGGACAACCTTTCCGTCTGATCACCCTTCTTCAATTCTCTTCTTTTTCTAAAAGTTTCGGTAACCAGACAACCAACTCGGCTACCTTCAAAGGCCACATTCAAACGTCAACGCCAACCAGACGTACGTTTGCGTTTCCGATGACATTCTTTGCATCGATAAAATTTAAGAATCGATAAGGGGCAATATAACTTTATTACCACAAACTGAAGTAACATTCAATTAGAACAACAACAACTGTTTAATGGATTCCGACACAGCAATCTTGACAGTTACCCGTCCTCGGGTACTCACTTGTGTGATCATCCGAAGTAAATGAGTATTCCGAATAATGATTAAGTTAGGCTGCTATGACACACTAGAGTCGAAAACACTATCTGTACAGGTAAGAATTTTGCTTCAAATTCTTATTCACAATTTATTACTAACTTAAAAACTACCATAGATCAACAAGTTTCCGTGTAAATCATTCCAACCTTAATCCAAGCTCAATCTTTTTGACAACACCACACTCCTCACTGAAGCTCGAACCAGTACTTCGGTCTACATGTGCGCAAAGTGAACCAGTCCTTCGGTCACTTTGCCGCAGCTAGTCCTTCAGCTGCCCTGCCAGTCCTTCGGCAGTATTGTGTAATTTTTTTAGTTATCACGTCCACATGTTCTACAACACAGTTGGTACTATCGAATCTTTCCTTGTCACAGTTAGCATTTTTGTTCATACTCTGTGTCGCCTGTTCTCTCACTTCATTAATATTCATTACTGGATCATCAACATCTACTGTCATTAAGTTTAATGGTCTGGCGACCTTTCCCAACATTAATTCTAAAGGACTTGCTTTGGTCACCCGATTGACCGTTACATTCAGGGCAAGTTGAATATCACCAAAGAGCATCTTGCCAAGAATGATCTTTACTAACTTCCACAGCTGTCAACATACTTTTAAGAGGGCTCATAACCCTTTCTACTTGTCCATTAGCCCGACTCCCACCGGTGGCAATAAGATGTAATTGGATATTATGTCTGGCGCAAAAGCTTGAAAACTCCTTGCTAGCAAAGCAACGACCTTGATCAGTAATCAACCTATTAGGGGCACCAAACAGCGCCTCCCCCGATTTTAAAGCTCTTATGCTACTATTGCTATCAATACTGGTTGAGTGATGCAACATTACAAATTTAGTAAATGCATCAATAAGGACAAATACATACTCTTTAACATTGTTTTTAAAACTTAGCTTGCCAGAAACATCTAAATGAACAGTGTGCCAAGGTACAGGGATCTTAGGGATTGGATGTAATTCTGCTTGAACCCGCCCGGAACTTGGTTTAGAGATTTTGCATGTGATACAATTGTCGACAAATTTGCGTACGTACTTTGCCATTCCTTGAAACCAATAATGATCATACACCTTTTCTAATGTTTTCTTCCACCCTAAATGCATTATAGATTCATGTACATTATTGATAACCGACCATTTAAACGCCCGTGGAACAATAGGAAGACAACGAGTACGACCATTCCGTTGAATTTTACGGCAAAGGATATTAGAACGAAACTCATAGGTTTTTCGAATTTCATCCGGTAACATTTCATTTCGTATATCAGACACAATCATAGATATTTCTTCGTCCTTTTCCTGCTCTACCTGTAACCATTCCTTTGATAATTTAGCCAGATCAACACGTCTTTGTTCGACGCGATAATTAAAATTTTGGGACTCAATGGGAAGAGGGCTTCTTGACAGAATACCTACATGATTCATGCGGCTACCCTCACGATAAGTGATATCAAAATTAAAGGACTGCAAGTAAGCCCACCAACGGTGCACACGTGGAGACAAATCTCTTGTATTCTTGGAGGCCTTGACCGAGGTACAATCAATGATAACCACAAATTTCGACCATAAAGATAATGTCGAAAATGCTTCACTGCATAGACCACAGCCAAGGATTCCAATTCATACGAATGATATTTCGATTCGGCTGAGGAAGTACGACGACTAAAGTACTCGACCACGCGTTGTTTACCATCCACTTTTTGAATCAGCATCGCACCAAACCCATCCGAGCTTGCATCAGTATGCAATTCTATCGGAAGGTCTGGGTTAAAAATTTCTAACACCGGTTCGCTTGTTAAACGCGCAATTATTTTTTGTCGTATTTCCTCAAATATTGGTTGTCAAACGAGAGTATTATTTTTGCAGCTAGTGATGAAGCCAGCCCAATAAACTGCCTAAGTTGAGAGACTGTCTTAGGTGTAGGTAATTTTGTTAGGGCTTCTCTTTTGCGAGGATTTGGATACATTTCCCCATTCTCAACCACATAACCTAAAAATTCGATACGTTTCTTAAGGAAAGAACATTTAGCGAGATTTAAAGAAAAACCAGCCTTTGTCAACACACCCAATACCATACGGATACGCACTAGACCTTCTTCTAAAGTAGTGGACAACACCAAGACGTCATCGATATATCATAAAACGAAGCTAAATGCCATATCTCTGAGGGCTTTTACAATAGCTCGCTGGTAGACCGAACTAGCATTCTTTAACCCAAATGGCATGGTCAAATATTCCCATTGACCTTCAGGAGTAACGAAGGCCGTTTTCTCAATAGAATTGGCTTCCTCAGGGATCTGGTGATAATCGCTCAACATATCAAAACTGGAGTACCACCGAGCACCTCCTAATCTAGCTATCTGATCTGAGATTAATGGAAGAGGGTACCGGTCAGCAATAGTATTACTATTGAGTTCACACAGTGAATCCACACACATTCGATCAGAACCATTTTTCTCGAACTACTTCCTTCTCCTCAGGACTCAACGTATATGGTCGGCGCTGAACAATTCTGCAAGGATCAATAAGTCGGATCTCTAACTGTCCCGAGCTAACACGAGATTTAGCTATTCCCTTGGGAAAAGAATCGGAATACTGTTCTAATATTTCATTTAACCGAGACCAGTACCCATCGCGAATGTCGGTGTCAATGTAATTAAATTTGGTTTCATTATTGTCTGAATCTTTTACCTCGCATACGTTGATTTCCTTCATTTCCTTATGTCGTGTAAGAACTATTTTATTAGAGGTCATGCTTACACTAAAACCTTGATTTAAAGTTTCGCGGCCAACCAAAATGTCATTTTTTAAGAAATTATCGGGGACTAGATGGAAAAGTTTTTGTAAATGTAAATAATCAATTTGGACCTTCGACAAAATTTGAACAGTACTAAAAATCGACGTCTGCCCTATACCCGTAACATTACATGTTCATAAAATCGCTTACCAGAAAATTTTGAAGCAACATTTTCTTTAATGAGAGAGCATTCGGCACCAGAGTCATAATGGAAAAGAAACGACTCACCATTGCAGACCAGTTTTCCACTAGGGTTACCTATCTGACAAACATCAACCCGTCGCTGAACCGTATTTGACGTAACTGCATTGTTAAAATCTCTGCTGCTGCTAGCACCGCCGCTACCCTTGCCAGCTACTTGGTGACACTTGGAAGCATAGTGACCAGTTGCACCTCAGCGGAAACATATTAAGCTCGGAGAAGAGCGCAATTCCCCCGAAGTCGCTATTGAAGAAATGACGTTTGAGGTCCTCTTCGCATCCCTCATGAAGTGACAATCCTTAATCCGATGACCCGGCTTTCCGCAAAAGTAACAAGTGTTTTTTGAAGGTGGAAACGATTTGAAACGCTTATTGTCCGCTGGAGCATCCTTGGTAAATGACGGCAAAGCTACTGTCGCCTTCCTCTTCAGAAATGAAAATGCCTGTAGCTCACGGTGTAGCTTGTCCCTTGAATTGATTTCTGTGGTAAAGGCTAATCTCTGGAGTCGTCTATCAAATTGAGCCGTGTGCGCCAGAACCATTGCTACAGCAATCTGCTCTGTAGAGAAACTCTGCCATCGCAAGGTGAGCATGGCCATAAGCCGCGCTGCATATGCAGCTAGACGTAATGAACCAAAAACTGTTGTTTAAATTGTGGCCATGTCATTCCCGCAAACAAAACTTGGGACAACCATGATGCACTCCCCTTCAAAGCACGAATAATTACCATGACCAGGGCTCCGCCTTGCAAGTCCTGATCGGTTAAGCACAGCTCCACGGTAGCACACCATGCTCGCGGATCGGCATCAGGCTTCTCAGGGTCGAAAATAGGCAAACAAACATATCCCTTACTTGAAGAGGATTTAATTCCATCAATTAGACTTTTTAAATTCTGGTTGTGGGCTTCCAGAAGTGTTCGAAGCAAAACCTCACCCGACTGCGGCATCGTATACGCGCTGTCTTGAATGGGCACATTTTCATGCGGCTGATGTTCGCAATTTGCATCTGACTCGCTTTGTAGCCGAGGATATCTCACTTCTGATGTCGGAGAAGCGGAATCATGAACCACTTCCCTAGGGCGGTTAGCATTTGGTCCTCTCGGGCGACCAAGCCTTTGTCTTGTTATCATATGCATTTTTCTAAACTTCGAGCTGAATAAACTTTAACTAATAATTAATTCAAACACTTAAACGAAACGAAAGAATGCTCAACGTAAACTAATGAGTCCTTCGCAAGGATTTCTATTTAGATTTTCTCGCACAACCTTTCCTTCTGATCACCCTTTTTATAAAAGTTTCGGTAACCAGACAACCAACTCGGCTACCTTCAAAGGCTACATTCAAACGTCAACGCCAACCTGACGTACGTTTGCGTTTCCGATGACATTATTTGCATCGATAAAATTTAAGAATCGATAAGGGGCAATAAAATTTTATTACCACAAACTGAAGTAACATTCAATTAGAACAACAACAACTGTTTAATGGATTCCGACATATTTAATAATTTAAAGTTACGAGGTCAATTAACATATCCCGAATCCAAATACAAATTCTAACAACCTAGTGGCTCCTCGATTACGCATCGAGTTCGTCCACGTAATTTATTACCATCCTAGCGGCTCCCTGATTTCGCATCAGGTTCGTCCGTATCCTACAGCTCCCTGATTTTGCATCAGGTACGTCTGTGACTTATCCAACCTCCCAGCAGCTCCTCGATTACGCATCGAGTTCGTCTGCGTTTGTTCCAACCTCCTAGCAGCTCCCCGATTTCGCATCAGGTTCGTCCGTACACCTAATTAAGGAATTGATACCATATTCCATACTCTCGTTCGCACTCGTAGGCCACGCGCGCTGCACGGCCCTGGCTCGTAACATGTTATTAATTTTTAATTTTATCTTTAGATATAATGTATTTAATTTAATTTATAAATCTTATTTATTTAATATACATATATCAGATAAATTAATAATTTTAAATTTTTATATATATGGATTTTGAATTGGATTAATAACATTCAATAATAATATATATAAATATAAAAATTTTTTAAATTTTATTATATCAATATTTTTTTCTTTATTTATATTTAAATATAGTTATACAAATTTATTTAATTTAATCTATAAATATGAAATTTTTATAGAAAAAGGATAATTAGAATTATTGTTTAAAGATTGCATAATGCCGAGCGATTATCCTCGGTCGCAATTACCGTTAATCCTGTTAGCGTACAATAACAAAGAGATTATCTCTAATTGAATTTGTACAGCGAGCAGTGATAGAAAAACGCGTGTATTATTGGTTTTTCTGGCATCGGTAACGGCTCATTACCTTCGATTCGAGTGTGCTAACGGTGTTGGTGACGTCAGTACCGTGAGAGAGTAGCGCGTTGATAATCTGACAAAGATAGACGGCCGAAATTTAGACAGCGCCACGGGACGACTAATTAGCGTACCACGGCGACGTCTTCCGCTGTCAATCGTCACAGTCTAAAACCGACTTCTGCCCTGAACACATCGGCTCCCGATCGTGTCCGTCCAGAACTCGAATACAATTCGAAAGAAAATACTCTTTCGAATTACGAATATAGACTACCTTGAAAAAGAGTGTATCGAGCAGTCGTTCAGTTTGTCGTGCGTTAATCGATTGCCCACGCACAGCTGCGAATTTATAAGACTCGACAAAGTGTGGAATTTATTCCCATTTTTTACTTATTACGTGAACCGTATTCCGGTTCGCACAAGTGCACTCATAACCTGAGTTAGCTGCAAATTCTGCAATTCTGGGGGCTCGAGAATACACCTTCAAGGTGCTCGACCATCCCGGTGCAGAATTGAACGGTCGTTTCTAACGTATAAACGCTAGAAACACAAAGAAGTGTAGACGGTATCCGTCTACACTTCTTTGTGACTGCCATTCGGCTGAGGAGACACCGAAGGGAGGCACCTACGTGGTGTACCTCCAGGTGGGCTCACTGTAGTCAGGTCGACGTCCACTTAGGACGTCTGACTTTCGGTCTTCGCCTCCTTACTTCTACAGATCCCGTCGGTGTAACGCTTAGAGGAGCACCTGTGCAGAGAGGTAACGGAGTCGTGGGTCAGGCCCCCACGTAGTTCAAATACTGCTGCGAATCACAGCGAGTAGTGCATTCGCGCAGTGAACAACGTGCTGTCGGGCTTCGCAGTGCAACTCTCGGCCAATAGGTCATCTGTTGGAACGTATAAAGAGAAGCTGCAGATTGACGGTCGTGCCGTTGCACTGCAGTGCGACTCGACGCACAGACTCAGTGGGCATACTCACGGGATCAGTGCATTAGGAGCCTTACAACCTCCACTTGCGCCCCTGTCCACTAGGCAATCGACAAAAATCGGTAAAGAACAGAAGTTTGATTTCTTTTTACGCCGGAAAATTTACAGTCCACTTTCGAGTTCGTATAATAGGAACAAGCGAAATTTCTCTGCTCCCGTTCGTTCGAATATCGACGCCGGGAGCGCGAGAACACAGACGCGGCGTATACGTATTACGTGTTTACGTGTGGCTAACACATAGCCGTGTTTTTCTGATTACACTAATCCTGGCCTACCTCAAGCCGGCGAGAGGAACGACCAAGCCTCGCGGAACCGATCGCGGAATTGCGGGTAGCGAGTGCCCGCGCCCGACGCCAGTACGCCCGCGCGCGCCGTCGTCTACGACCGGACGATGGCGTGGCGCGAGCGAGGGCAGATGACCTGTATGAGGCATACCGGATGGCGCGGGTTGCTCTGCAGGTCGCCATCAAACGGGCCAAGACCCGGGCATGGAAGGATCTCCTCCAGACCCTCGATGACGATCCTTGGGGGCGCCCGTACAGGGTGGTGCTGAAGAAGCTCCGCCCGTGGGCGCCCCCCGTCACCGAGGGTCTTGACCCCCGGCTGCTGGAGGACGTGGTCAATACTCTTTTCCCAATTCGGGTGAGGGGACCACGTCCTCCGGTGGAGGCGGCAGTCCCTAGGGAGTGGGCGGCCGAACTGGGGGTCACTCAGGGGGAGCTGGCCGCGGCCATCAGACGGCTCGGGGCGCGTAACACGGCCCCGGGTCCGGATGGTGTGCCCGGCCGGGTTTGGGTCTTGACCCAGGGCGTCCTTGGGGCCGACCTCAGGCGGTTGTTCGACCGATGCCTGAGGGACGGGCGATTCCCCCCCAGTTGGAAGGTGGCGAGGATGGTCCTCCTCCGGAAGGAGGGTCGGCCCGCGGAGTCTCCCTCCGCATACCGGCCCATCTGTCTCCTCGACGAGGTGGGCAAGCTCTTCGAGCGGGTGATTGCTGCCCGCCTCGTCGAGCACCTGTCGCGGGGTGCCCCCGGCCTGGCCGACTGCCAGTACGGTTTCCGGGAGGGTCGATCGACCATCGACGCGATAGGTCGTGTCAGGGCCCTCTCGGAGTCGGCCGTCTCCCGGGGAGGGGTGGCTTTGGCAATATCCTTGGATATTGCCAACGCCTTTAACACCCTGCCCTGGGAGGAGATAAGGAGGGGGCTCGAATATCATCGGGTCCCCCCCTTGTCTCGGGGCGGTCATCGGGGATTATCTCCGCGGCAGGTGGATCGAGTATCCGAGCCGGGATGGGCATATGCGGAGGGAGGTGTACTGCGGTGTTCCGCAGGGGTCGGTCCTCGGGCCACTCCTGTGGAACATCGCGTACGACGCAGTGTTGCGGGCCGACCTCCCCGACGGCGTCAGCGCCGTGTGTTATGCAGATGACACACTGGTGCTGGCCGTCGGGGCGCACTGGGGGAGGGCCAAGCGTCTCGCGGAGGAGGGGGCGCAACGCGTCGTCGACCGGATCAGAGGGATGGGGATGACGGTGGCGGTCCATAAGACCGAGGTGATAGCGTTCCATTCACCTCGGCAGGATCCGCCACCCCCTCTGATCCGCGTGGGTGAGGCTAATATCGAGGTGAAGCCCCAGATGAGGTATCTGGGGCTGATCCTCGATAGCCACTGGCGCTTCGAGGAGCATTTCCGCTGCCTGGTCCCCCGGCTGGAGAGGATGGTCGGGGCTTTGGGCCGGATTCTGCCCAACCTGGGGGGCCCGGCGGGCCGAGTTCGCCGCCTCTATGTGGCAATGGTTCAGTCGGTGGTCCTATACGGGGCCCCCGTCTGGGCGGACGACCTGGCGGCCTCCCGGCGCGGCATGACTATGCTGCGTCGGGTGCAGAGGCGGATGGCTCTAAGGGTCGTCCGCGGGTACCGGACCGTGTCGCATGAGGCGGCGACGGTTCTTGCGGGGATGCCGCCCATGGATCTCCTCGCGCGGTCGCACGCGATGATGTATCGTCACCGCGTCGACCGTCGCGCGGGGGTGGGGGCGGTCCCGGGTGTGCAGGAACCTGCTTGGGGCGAGTTGAAGCGCCAGGCCCGGCAGTCCGTGGTGCACGCGTGGCAAGAGCGGTTGGCTCTGCCTACCGCGGGGCACCGGACAGTCGGGGCTGTTCGGCCACTCCTATGTGAGTGGCTGGACAGAGGCCATGGAAGCCTCACTTACAGGATGGCACAGGTGTTCTCGGGGCATGGCAGCTTCGGGAGATACCTGTGCCGGATAGGGAAGGAGCCGACGGCGCGTTGCTGCCATTGTGACGCTGAGCAGGACACGGCGGAACATACCCTCGAGGTATGCGCTGCATGGGAGGGTGAACGCCGTGTCCTGATCGGCGTCATCGGGCGTGATGTCTCGCTGCCGGGCATGGTGCGCGCCATGCACGGCAGCGAGGAGAAGTGGAGGGCCGTGGCCTCCTTCTGCGAAATCGTAATGTTGCAGAAGGAGACCGCGGGAAGGGAGCGCGAGCGTCAGCGGCGCGCTGAGGCTCGCGCTCGTTTGGTGGCGAGAGAGCGTCGCCTGGGCGTCAGGCGACGCGGGCGGCCCCCTCGGCGTGGCGCATGACCCAGGCTGGGAGGGGGGTCCTGATAGGAGCCCCCTCCCGCCAGGCGGCGCAGGGTCGGACCGGATGGGGTGGCATTGCCTCCTGTCCGGGTCCGGCGCACGGAGCGGCACCCTCGGTGGCCTGGTGCGGCCGTGAGCTGCCGGCCTCCGAGGGGTAGAAACGGGGTCGCGGGGGTTGCGAGTTGGGGCTCGCAGCCGCCACTAGACGCGGCCCCGGGACGGATGGCGGCAGGACGATGTGGCCTCGTCCTGCCGCTATGAGACAGGGCGATTACCGGGGGGACCGTTTGTCCCCCCGCGGGTGGGCGCAAAGCGCGGGCACGGGGAGGATACCGGAAGTATGCTTCGAGCGATTCCCGGTATCCTCCCAAATCGTGCGGAAGGGTCACCGTGGGGTTTTTAGTGGGTAGGTCCCGCGCCCGTTATAAAAGTAATGGGCGCGGGGAATCCCACACACCCCTCCCGCCTCTCCCCAAAGAGGTGGGAGGGAGTCTTTCGAAGATTTTCCCCACGACAAAAGCCTCGTGTTCAAACCGCTTAAGAGACATAACATATTTAATTAATTTATCTCGAATTTGTTTCACATGTGGTATGAAAGACATTTTTTCGTCAATAATCACGCCTAAATACTTGTAGCTAGTGGAGTATATTACTGTTAGGGGGAGTAGGTTTGAAAAAACCTCGCCTAACGGTGGTCCGGATCTCGAGGGAAGGAACGTCGGGAAAAGAATACAAATTTTCAGTTTATTTTCGCTTAGTCGAATATCTCGACTAAGCCTTTTATTTTGATACTTGTATAAATTTGTACGCAAAAACGAGTCTGTCTGTCTAGACGCGTTTCCGGCTGTCTAGCTTCGATGATCTGTAACAGAAAGAGACAAGAATAGGCGTTAAATACCTGACAACGTGACTCACGTCGGATGTCTTTCTCTTTCGCGCTCGCGCCTGGTTTGTGCTTGTCGCACCCAGGAGCGGGAATCTCAGTCGCCGCGATACGCGGCTATATTAGTGGACTGTATGTGTGAGAGCGTTCCCTTTAAATCGGGAATCGCTCGCTTATTGTTTCTTTAGACAAGATGCTAATTCCGCTATCTTTCAAGCCTGCTACTCTTGGTTGTCGTAGGAGGAGCGAACAGAGGGAGGTTGTAAGATTCCAACCGTCGCCCTTATCCTCGGCCCTTCACCGTCTGGTTATGTGCGTACGGGCACGGTGCGGTACCGGTTTGACAACGGCGCCCTTGGGCGACTTACAGTTGCTCCGGATACCACGTTCTTTTTAGAATCGACGTCCTACGCACTGCGGCCGTACCAGGCGAGCGATTTTGGGACGTGATCTGATAATTTTGCCGTAAGCTGGGAGATCCTAGATGTCCCGCGCTTCGGCTAGAAGACGGCGAATCCACTCAAGGGTATTGTACTTCTACCCTTGGTCTGTGGGTTCGTAACCGTTCGAAAAACCAGTAATGATCGAGTTTATGACTCGATCCGTGGGGAGACGGTGGGTCCACCCAGGGGATTTTCAGTAAGCCCTGACCTGTGGAGCCGTCTAGCCCTTGGAAGCTCGAATAACTCGACGCTTTAATTTTATTATTACGTTTTGTCGCACTGAGCTAGATCGTGGATCTAGGAACTCGCGACAAAGCAGGCTAATTGTTGGAGAAGCTTCTCAACGAAGGGTCGAATAACTCGACCGATTCGGAGATTTTTAAAACTTCTCGATAGCGTGCTCGCTTATCGATATGCTCCTTTCAGTGGCTCGATAGCAAGTGACGGACGAACATGAGCTGCCAAAAGTGTGCGCGTGAGAGGGGGAATCCTTCGTCGCGTGGCGCTGCGTGGCGTCTCTCGTCCGTCTTTGTTTAATTTCTGATTGTCGTACCTTCTTTATGCCTGGGCGTTGAACTTGGCTTGTTTGAACTCGAACGTTACTTTATCGTTCGCGTGACTTTACAGAAAACCTCGAGAACCGTGTTTTTCTGTCCTCTAATGTTTCGAATAGCGGTCGCGTCGACCTAGAATCTTCCTGGTCGGTCGCGTAACCGAAAACAAACCGGGTAACGAATTATTTCGGATTTCAATTAATTATCGCGATTTAATCGATATTTAAACAATTTCAATTAAATTATTAACAATAATTTACATCTATTTTGGTTTCAATTAATATATATATATATTAAATTATAATTTAAATGTATTATTTATGTAAAGTAAAATTTATACCTTTAATTTCGAATTTGTTTAAATATGTTAAATATATTTAAAATCGCTTTCGTCCGGAAAAGAATAAATCTCGACCGCGATTCCCGTATCTGTTTGTGTACGTGACACTTCGGAAGGTTAAGCTGTCGCCGAGTTCGTTCGGCGTACCGACAGTTTAAACCCGTGGCCGTTAACGTGTTTTCGTACGCCGACCTCACGCGAAGATTCGCTTCAAACGCCATTTAAGGGGCCATTCTACCTTGTAGGCATGAAAAATACGTGTTTCTTTGTGATTTTTTTTTGCGGGTTATTAAAGAGCGATTAATTCCGGATTTTGTAGATACATTTATTATATATTTAGCTATATTTACGAATTTTTGCAACGCATAATATCTATTGATTACGCTGTTTTTGTTGATCATCAAACAACAGTTTTTACGAACGGCACCCGACTGCGTACGTGATATCTTGCGAACAAGTTATTCGAAATCCTAAAACCAACGATATTCTTAATATAGATGAGTGTGGTTATAGCATGAACTAGGATCTTTTCAAAAAAACAAAAAATGGCAAAATGGCAGCTATTTTACGAAAAAATACTGAATATTTTCATATATTTGGTTGCTTTTTTGTTAATAAAAGAAAAAGTATTGCATATATCGCAATTATCCTAGTTCATGCTATAGGGAGACCAGTTCTGAAGATACTGTATAAATTTGATGTTGATATCTTGAATAGTTTTTTAGTTATCACGCACGCAGTGCCGAAAAATGTGGTTTCGAGAAAAACAGCTTTAAAGTTTTACGTCCAGTTTTTATACGTATACGTGGATAGTGTGGCATCTTACGGTCAATCTGCTATGCCGGGTCCATATAATAGTCCTTCTGCTTCTTCAAATAATTCATTATTTCTGTCGTCTTTCCTCCAATCTACCCTCCCTTGTGGCAGCAAGGGAACGACGCTCTGCTGCATTTATACGGCGATTGTCCGAAGCGTCGGCGAACATCTTTGCCTGCGGTCCAATTTTCACTCCCAACAGTTCCAATATTTTCAATAATGGAGAATACCCATCATTGAAGGTGCATACGGCAAGAAAAGCTGCTATTTGAATCACTTTAGCACCCGTGTATATATGCTTTGGAACAAACTGCCAAAGCGTAGAGTTGTAGCTTTCATTATTGTTTTGCGTGCATCCGCCCAAGCACCGATGAAGCAGTTCTTCCGAAGAAAGATCCTCATATATAGGGTATATCACTTTCTGAACGCTTTCAGCAAGAGGAGCTTCATGCTGAAACTGTTCCAATGTCCCATTAGCTTCCGCAACTCGCCATTTACACCATGAATTTGGACCGGGTGGACAGAGGGTGTGCTGAGGTTTTAAATTAGTAGAAATTTTATGATAAAATGTCGACCATATTGCATTTTTCATTTCAGATACAGAATTTGGATGTCTTCTAATGGCCAGTCCGTAATATATTGTCAAGTCTTTAATCAAGGAATCCGTTAGTTTGCCGCTGCCCTTGCCACCAATCCCTTTATTAAATTTCTTCGTATTTCTTAATCTTGTCCCCATCCTTTTCTGTACATGACCCACGCATTCTTTTTTCGATATTAGGAAATCTGGCCCATACGGTGTTGCAGCTACAAGTTCCTCGAATGTTTTTGAGTCTCCATCCCCGATGGAACAGGCATATTTAACGCCATGCAGAGTTTCGGATCTATTAAACATTTCAATAACACCGTCCACTTCCATTTTTCCCGCACGTCCAGTATGATTAACAGTATAATTATTCCTGTGAGTTTCATACCAATTTTGGTATTCCACAGAGTCGCGATTTTTTCCCCAATATTCACAAGATTTGCAGTAACTTGATTTTACGATGACATCCAAAACTTTATTACTATATTTCCCAATCAAAGAAACCGCGCCAAAAAGGGATGAAAATCCCCTTTTACTCCATGTCCCGTCACCAGAAACAGTGAAATATAATTTTGTATTTCCAGATTCTACATTTTGCCGCTTTTCTTCTTCTACTGCATTTCGAGTGCACATCTCATATACGGTTTTACATGAAGTATATATACTTTCTACAGCCGCGTAATACGTATTATTTGCAAATCCTTGGGATAAATCCAGTAGTCCACAAAATATGTTTAACCCTTGCAACCCAACGCCCAAAATACGCATTACAAATATTATTCGCCTATTTATTTCGAAAGCTTTATTGCCCACTTGTGGACAAGACGGAATGTATGTTGGTGAGCATTTACATTCTATTGCTAGCTTGAATCCGAGCCCCTGTTGTCCTTTCTGCGCGAATTTCACATCACTATCACACGTTTTACACTTGAGTAATGTACTAAGAATTAAAAATACCGAAGTGAATTCTAAAATACAATAGTTATGTGATGGATGAACGGTTATTTCACTGTCGTTTGTACGTTGTAGTTTCTCCGCGGACGTGCTCGCAAATGATATATTTTCACACGTATATCTATTTCCGCCAAACTTACGCTTTCTCATTCTGGAAGGTCGATTTTGTGCAGAATGAGAACTTTTTTTCTCCAGCGGCATTTTTACACTCACAAATAACTAGCTTGGAAGTCGAGAACAGGCTGCAGGTTGAGGAAAGCATGCAACTAATTTCGGCCAAATTTGACCTGGGTTGTCATAAACGCGTCATACATATTTGTGTATTACTGTAATTCACAGTGCAGGTAAGCCAGGTACCCCCTAGCTGTGTCCAAGTAGCGTTTTTTGTGGAAGGCAGGAAATTTTATGATGTTCGTAACGGTGCGCTTCGAATTATACCTGCGCGCGGTACATTTCAACAGGCTATAACTTCGTTAGTTTTCCGAATTTCAATTTAATATTTGGTAGACATATTTTCGAGACTACATACTAAAGGAAAATGCAAAAAAAAATATCGATTTTTTTAATCCCACAAGGTAGAAAGGCCCCTTAAACGGCTGAGTGACGTCAGCGTCGAGAGAGAGAACCATACCATTTATTGAAACGAGATAGACGGTCGGACTCGACAGCGCCACGTCGCGACGACAAGGCACGACCGAGTCTTCGTCTGTCGATGCACGACGAATTTTTCGATTATTCACGAGCCGACTGCCAACGGGAGCAGATCCCCGAAGATCTCGCTCCTTCAGTACGCGCTCCGCAGAACAAGCGAAACGCTTATCTGCAATAACTAATTTTCGACTTTATGTAAAAGAATTCTCATCGTTGCTGCGATTAGAGATTTCGAACAAACAATCAACCGAACGCATAAGTGGTCGTAGTGCACGCCGCGCGTGACGCCACCGCGAGCGCGAGGAAGTGATTGTACGTCGCAGTCGTTGCCGCGACCGCGACGTAAGGGCCTCAGGGTGCAAGCACCCAGAATCCCTTTAAAGCTATACGGCTTCGGAGCCTCCCAAAGGTCCTACCGATAGTTCGGTACCGCCTCGTGGAGTGTTTACCGTGTAAAGGGCACTGCGAACCCTCTCCTAAAACCCGTCCAAAGCGGGTTCATAGCGCCTCCCTTCCGTCACGCCACCTACCACATACGGTCCCCGTGAATGCGGTCGCCGGGTAGGCTTTATAGTGCGGTTGGACCAGCCCGAGGTTTTTCTGTGTAAATTCGCTTACTGTGCAGTCCCCGATATTAACGGTCGCTGTACAGTAGATATAAAGTGTAGCAGGAAAAACACGCTTCGCGCGACGTTTATACGTCAACCCACACGGTGAACGTGCTCACGGGACCCACTCACTTGGAGCCTTACAACCTCCATTTGGTGACCCGTCCGTGGCATCGCAGAGCCCCCGACAGAATCGAGTCAAGTCTCCTCTGTTCAGGGCAAAAGTCTCGTCGATAGTTTAAATAAAAAACTATCCGCGATCAACGTAATACAGTCCACTAGATTACGCTAAACGACAGCTGATCTCCCCCTCCGAGCGCACCGATAGTCGCTAGCAGAGCGAGTCGAACAGCTGACGAGCGTGTATTTACATTACGTGCACGCACGTATTTAATTTGGTCGATCATTTGTTTCAGTAATCAAGGACCGACCCAGCCAGGGCAACACCAGTGAGGCCTTCCACCCCCTGGCCGTGGCAAAAAAAAATATATATTTATTTTTGTTTATTTGATTTTTTGGTTTTTTTCATATATGTTTGTCAAACACAAACGAAAAAAAATCAAATCTGAGCAACTTCTCTTTCCCTGTCAACTCCCTCATCCGGACCACGGTTAGAACCCTTAGATTCTAACAGAATTAAAAAATTGATTATAATTAATTAATCTATATAAATTAATTTAATCATTCTAAATACCCTAAATATCATTCTATTAATAATCCAATAAGTAATATAAATAAAAAATAAATAAATATAATTAAAGAAATTAAAGGTATAATATTTTTCAAAATAAAAATTATAGGTATAATTAAAACAATTTCAACATCAAAAATTAAAAATACTAATGAAATTAAAAAAAAATTAATAGAAAAAGGTAATCGTTTATTAATCAATGGATCAAATCCACATTCAACAGGTAATCTTTTTTCTCGATTTTTTTTTAATATAATATTAAAATATAAATTTATTAAAATAAGTATAATACAAATAAATAAAATAATAAAAAATATATATATATAATTAAAAATTATATATATTATAAATAATAAATTTTTTAATTGGAAATTAATTGTAATAAATTATACTATATATATAATTTTTATTAAAATTAAATTTTAATATATTCATCAATAAATAAATATATAAACAAACAATCAAATAATATCTACAAAATGTCAATATCAAGATGCAGATTCAAAATGAAAATGATGAATTTTAGAAAAATGATTTATTAACATACGAAATAAACATGTTAATAAAAATATAATTCCAATAATTACATGTATTCCATGAAATCCTGTTAATAAATAAAAAATCGAACCATAAATTCTATCATTAATACAAAATTTAGCTTCATTATATTCTAAATATTGTATTATTGAAAAATAAATCCCTAAGATAATTGTAATTAATAAACTAATTTTTCTATAAAATAATTTATTATTTAATAATAAATTATGTCTTCATGTAATTACAAATCCAGAAGAAATTAAAATAACTGAATTTAATAAAGGAATATCATAAGGATTGAATATTATAATATTTTTAGGAGGTCATATATTACCAATTTCAATATTTGGAGAAATACAACTATGAAAATAAGTTCAAAATAAAGAAATAAAAAAAAATAATTCTGAGATAATAAATAAAATTATATTAAATTTTATTATATTTAATACAATAAATGTATGAAATCCTTGATAAGTTCTTTCACGAATTACATCACGTCATCATTGAAATATAATTACTAATAAATTAATTAAATTAAACAATAAAAATATAAAATTATTTCATATAAATCAATTTAAAATTCTTATTAATAAATTTATTAAAGATAATGAAGTTATTAAAGGTCAAGGACTTAAGGTAACTAAATGAAAAGGATGATTATAATTTATCATATTAATTTTATTAATTAGATTCATTAAAATATAATAAACTTAAAATTGAAAATACATAAGATTGAATTATTGACACTGAAATTTCTAAAATAAATAATATATTTTGAATAATAATTATTAAAGGTAAAATTATTCAAAATATATTATTTATAGAAGATCCTATTAAAGATAATAATAAATGACCAGCTAATATATTTGCTGTTAATCGAATTGATAAAGTTCAAGGACGAATAATATTACTAATTAATTCAATTATAACTATAAAATTTATTAAAAATATTGGAGTATTTAAAGGAATTAAATGAATTAATATATTATTTATATTTATACTTCATCCAAATATAATAAATCTTATTCATAAAGTTAATGATAAAGATAAATTTACAGTTAAATGACTAGTAGAAGTAAAATTATAAGGAAATAAACCTAATAAATTCATAAATAAAATTATTATTATTAAACTAATAAAAATAATAATATTAGAAATATATTTATTTAAAATCAATAATTTAAATTCTTTAAATATTATTTTTATTAATAATATAAATATAATTTGATAACGAGATATTTTTAATCAATAATTAAATGGAATAAAAATTAATACTATTATTATTATTAATCAATTTATAGATAAATATATATTTGTTGAAGGATCAAAAATATTAAATAAATTAGTTATCATTTAAAAAGTAAAAATTTTATTTTTATTTTATAATTAAATTTATTTATTTTATAATATTTTATAAAATAAATTATTATAATAATAAAAAAAATAATAATTAATGTATAAAAATATAAATTTATTCAATTTATTGGTATTATTTGTGGAATTAAAAAATTTATTTATTCATTAGAAGTAATTGTTTAATTACTATAGTAGATTTAAAAGATCTATTCTTACATTTCAGACATCTAATGAAAAAATATTGATTTAACAATAATTTTAAAATGACATTTTAATGTTATTAAATTTAACGAATTCTTTTTTAATAATTATATAATTAAAAATTGTTAGATTGTGGAGGGCTCAAACGTTGATTTGAGAACCTCGTCTAACGGTGGGTCCGGATCACGAGGGAATAGGAGGATGGAAAAGTAATCGTCACACGTTATATATATTATCGCGTCGTCGAAAGGGTTCAGTCAGAGGGCCACGGCCCTCCACTTCTCCTCGCTGCCGAGCATGGCGCGTACCATGCCCGGCAGCGAGACATCCCGCCCGATGACGCCGACCAGGACACGGCGTTCCCCCTCCCATGCAGTGCATACCTCGAGGGTATGTTCCGCCGTGTCCTGCTCAGCGTCACAATGGCAGCAACGCGCCGTCGGCTCCTTCCCTATCCGGCACAGGTATCTCCCGAAGCTGCCATGCCCCGAGAACACCTGTGCCATCCTGTAAGTGAGGCTTCCATGGCCTCTGTCCAGCCACTCACATAGGAGTGGCCGAACAGCCCCGACTGTCCGGTGCCCCGCGGTAGGCAGAGCCAACCGCTCTTGCCACGCGTGCACCACGGACTGCCGGGCCTGGCGCTTCAACTCGCCCCAAGCAGGTTCCTGCACACCCGGGACCGCCCTCACCCCCGCGCGACGTTCGAGTGGCCGCTGCCTGCTCCTTGAAGGGGCAGAAGTCCTGCGGGGCAGACCCCCCTTAGGGAAGCGGCACAGAGGATGAGGGAGGCGGCGCAGGAGTTGTGTGGGCGAAATGCCCGGCTGCGGCTCCAGGTGGAGGAGGGGCGACGGGGGAGGATGAGGGCAGAGGCGCGCTGGAACAGCGCAGCCCTCCCTCCTATCCTCCCTCCTCCTCCACCTCCACCACCACGACCCACGGTCGTGGAAAAAAGCGGAGTGCGGTGGCGGTGTTGCGGGGACCTTCCACCCGCACTCCGCCCGCGAAGAGTTCCCCATTCTCCTCAGAGGACGAACTTTCTGTGGAGGATCGCGAACATGATCGATGGCAAGCTGGCTGCCTTCCGGGAGGAGCTCCTCCACGGAGGTGCGGTAGGCGGGAAGGCGGTGCCTCCGCAACCAAGGTCGGTTCGGGCGGGTGAGGGGAGGGAAGGCTCCTCCCACCGTGGCCTTTCCGGTGCCGCGATTCGCAGCCCCCCAGGGGGGTAGTGTACCTGTGGCCCCGGTGCGCGTGTCCTCCACGGCACCATGCCAAGGAGGGGTGACGTGGAGCGAGGTGGTAGGGCGGAAGGCGAAGAGGGCGGCGAGGAAGGCCTCGAAGACGCGACCTGCTACCACGCCGCCCGCGGCCAAGGGAAACGCCGCGAAGGTGCGACCAAGGCGCCCCCCTAAAACGGCAGCAGTGACGCTGACCGTTCCTCAGGCAGGCGACCTGACACTCGCGGGAGCGATGCAGCTCGCCAGGGATAATATATCCCTGGAGGACCTCGGCATCGCTTCCGTGAGGGCGAAGAGGGCCGTGACCGGGGGTATCCTGCTGGAGATCCCTG
>NW_025106781.1:0-35126 GCF_013123115.1 Colletes gigas
TGCAGTTTTGGGGAAGACGCGCTTCAACCTCGTTTCTTTCCCGACTGCTGGTTTCGACCATCGTAGGAGAGGGTAACGGATGGAGGTTGTAAGGCTGCAACCGTACCCGGTCCTTGGCCCTTTACCACCTTCTTACGTGCGTACGGGCACGGTGTGGTGCCGGTTTGCCAACGGCGCCCTTGGTTCGACTTACTATTGGGCCTGACACCACGTTGCTTAATGAATCAACGTGCTATGGAGGTTCACGGGATGGGGTTGCTTTTCCAACCCGTTCCGTATTGAACGTCCTGTACAAGTTCACGGTATAGGATTGTCTTCCAATCCGTTCCGTATTGAACTTGTGGTTCACGTTTACAGCTGTTTTTTAAATAATAAACGGGTTGGGGAGGTTCACGGTATAAGATTGTTTTTCAATCCGTTCCGTATTGAACGTCCTGTACAAGTTCACGGTATAGGATTGTCTTCCAATCCGTTCCGTATTGAACTTGTGGTTCACGTTTATGACTCTTTGATTATTTAAATTGTAAACGGGTTTTGTGGAAGTATTGACGTTACCGGATGGATTCCCAATCCGTTCTCGTTCTGCACTTCCAACCCACGTTTACAATTTCGTCGAAAAGTTCGAGTGACTCGAAACTATTCGAAATTCTTGGAAGTTACGGGGGAGCGGGATCGTATGCCCATCTGCTCACGGCCGATTCCAAATTAAGAGTGACGATCTAATACGGTTTGTCAAATTCGGAGGGGAGAATCTCCGACTAGCGGCGCTGTATCCGAATTTGAATTCGTCTTTGTTTAACTTATTATTGTCGTACTTTCTCTTTCTACACGCGCCGAGACGTTAGCTCGAAATCACGCGTAGTTTCGTCGATCGCGTGATGTTTCGAAGAAATTCGTATGTGACCGTTTTTGTATCCGGTCTTGTTTACGCGTAGCGGACATGAGAGCCGAACATTCTCGAGTATGTTACATACGCAGAAAAACAATACCGGGTGACGAATAATATTCTACTATTCTTGCACGTCGAATTGACGCGACATTTAAACAATCGTATTAATAATATATGTATATATCTGCGCTCATACATGGGAATAATAAAAAAAAATTTATTTTTTTCAATAATTAAAATATGATCAGGGGGTCTTAAAACGGGTATTTCTGTAAAATAAAGGACAATGTTAAGTCATAGAGGGGTTTACTGACCCAAGAGCGTACAGCATATGCTATACACCGTTGGAAAGGTCTCGCCAAGGCGAATCGACTGATACCATTTTTAACTTCGATATCAGATGGGATAATGTCGAAAAATGACCTCAAAGTTCGAGATTTTGCGGTTTTGAACAAAAGAAACCGGTAGTAAAAGCCCATCCGGCCCGAGGGACCTCGGGTAGGCACCTGAGGAAAAACCGAGGGGTGTAAGCGATACTCTAGCAGATTGGGACGGCAAATGTGCCCCACCACCTTCATTTCAGTGCCGTGTTGGGCCTGCGTTTGTCGCATGGGCCCCGTTCCAAATGCCCAGGGCGAAATCGCCAATGGATCAATTGTTTTTCATGAACATAATATATTCATGATAGACGATTCGCAGGTATAAGTTGCGAATGTGCAGGTTAGTAAAATAGTGTGGTACGACGTAACTTGCAAAAACTTTCAGCTAATTCTTGCAAATTCTGCAAGGTGAAAGTATTACATACAAGCCTGAAAAAAAATGGCAGCGGGATCTTGAAGGATGAGCAACTTTTTGCCTACTTGTTTGCGATGCATGCATGAAATTTTACATTTTATTTTCAGTAATGAATGTACCGATTTAAAAAATTAATGGATAACAATTTTTAATATGTTAGTACTCAGAAATGTTCTACTTACTTCCAGGAACAGCATCCATTTTGCAGAATTGAAATTGATGTCTTCTAAAAAAACTTATGCACTTTTCACTCTGTGGGACGAATTGACGCTTACGCTCTCGACAAACGACTGACTAACGAAGCCGAAGTTTGGATCGCAATTGCCATCCAGGTATAAAAATATGACTCATTTCATTTTCCCTATCCTAAAGAGACATCCTTAAACTGCCGATTCCAACAGGTAAAATCTCCATACCGAAAAATTATTTTTTGGGGTTTGGCCACGATTTCACGATTTGGGACCACTGTGCGCCGGTAGGAACCAGAGTGCGTTCGCAAGGTTCCTCCGGATTCAACGGTTCACCCGCCGGGGAAGAGGGAGCGCGTTCGCAACCTCTCAACCTCTATATCGACACCGCCAAATCCTGCTCCCGATTTCCGCCTTCTCCTTGCGGGCCAGCGGGGCAGAAACCAGCGAGCGAAACTAGCGCAGGGCCAGTCGTACCCCCAGCTTTAGGAGCGATCACCCGGCATACCGCGTACCGCGTACCGACTGAGTCGGCAAAACCTATCACGCGGTCTTCCGACCGGAATTCCCGTGACAATGGTTAGAAAAAGAGAAATATTGGACTAGAGTTGATCAGAAAAGTTTGTGGATTAGGTAGAACTTAAATTGGGTTTGAATAGGGTTTAATAAAGAAACGGATCAAGTAGAGAACTGGAAAGTATGTAACTTGAAAGCTTCTACAATTTTTAACATGATTTTTCCCCCATAAATGGTTCAGGATTGCACCTAATGATGTATTAATAAAATATATATGTATAATTCCATTTGGGAGAACAAAGTTGACTTTTGTATGTACTCTACACGTCTATTTAGAAAAAAGTTACTCGCATCTAGTTATGTATTGCCTGAAACCATTCTATTTTTAACCGAAACACTATTTAACATCGTCAACGGTTTCGAAGATATTTCAATTTCAATATTTTAATAATATCATACTTATAATATCACCAACCAGACAATTTTCTCGACTTTAGAAATTTCCAAATTACAACTTACTTAAGAAGGTTGTATAAAATGGGAGAAAAGAAACACTATTCCTAGAAAACTAATTTTAACTTCTAACATAACTTACTTTCATCTCCACAGAGACCGTAATAAACTCACCGTCAGAGGTTTTTCAGCACTGTCCAGAATATTTTCTATATTTTCATCCGCAAACTTCAATATTTCCTCTATAGAGGAACCCTTTTTCATATTCGTCAAATTAATTGCATGCAATTTCAACCAATCCAATCCAATCCAATCCATTCCTACTTAATGGTTTCGGTTTCCCAAATAGGAGTAAAGAACGACCTAAACCGGAGGACAAATGATTCAAATGTGGAGGCACTGGATAGATAAACTCATCCTTTGAAGTCCAAATTGTGCGGGAGCCAGAATACCTTGTCTCTCAACTTCAACAACAACAACAACAAAACAATAAATATAGAAAATTGCGATTCAAATAAACTTTTATGCTTTCACAATGACCCAGAATTAAATTTGAAAACATCCCAATTTAATGATTTCTCTATAAATAAATTAGAAACTCACATATGATTGGCTAACGAAAGCCTGTAGAGCGAATCACACCACAGCGAATACGTACGTTTCGTACCTCTTTTGCCTATACATATTTGGCCATTGCTATCTGTTAAACTATGTGATTTATAATCTCGAATATAGCGCCCTATTACTATAGATGGCGCAAAAGCGGGCTATATAAGGAGCGCACGGCGCCCATATATCTCTCTCTCTCTCTCTCTGCTATGAGGCGTAAAAGTGCGACAAATGTACAATAATTTTTTTTGTTCTATTAATTAATGTTCCAAATAGTTGTTTATTTTGTTACCATTAAATGTAAAAGATAATATATTCTTATTTCAAACTAGTGCTCGTGCAATACGGTGTGATTTGTTTCACCATAAAACCCAACACTATCGCTGTGCTTCGTTTCTCTTCTGGAGTTGCATCTTTGTTAATAGTAGTTGGTGGAGGACTTAACTTAGAAACCGATTATGGAACACATAATTCCACAGAGCCACCAACCTGGAATATCTAAACGATAGAAAAAACACATCATTTACTATATAATTTTTTCTTCTTTTCAATGTATTATCAATAACACTGTTCAACACAAATTTTGTTTTTCCGTACCCACTAGGTGAATCTTGTAGAGCTCTGTTTTCTAAACACGAATGTGAAAATGGAATTGCTGTATCACCCTCAGTTTTTGAAAAACACGAGTTTTTGTGAAAACGTCCAATTTTGGGCAAAAACAAGGTATTACGCGAAAATTAAAAACATCAGACAGTTCCACTTAATCTTAAAAGATAGAGAAGAGATTCCTGAATATGCTAACATCGATAGTTATAATATTTTGTGCTTTTGAACGGTTGTAAATGATCGCCAAAGTTTGAAAAAGTGTCGAAGTAAGTACTTTATACACAATACTTTTGCATATTTTGTCGTGGGGAAAATCTTCGAAAGACTCCCTCCCACCTCTTTGGGGAGAGGCGGGAGGGGTGTGTGGGATTCCCCGCGCCCATTATCACTGGCGCGGGACCTACCCACTAAAAACCCCACGGTGACCCTTCCGCACGATTTAGGAGGATACCGGGAATCGCTCGAAGCATACTTCCGGTATCCTCCCCGTGCCCGCGCTTTGCGCCCACCCGCGGGGGGACAAACGGCCCCCCGGCAATCGCCCTGTCTCATAGCGGCAGGACGAGGCCACTTCGTCCTGCCGCCATCCGTCCCGGGGCCGCGTCTAGTGGCGGCTGCGAGCCCCAACTCGCAACCGCCCGCGACCCCGTTTCTACCCCGCGGCGGCCGGCAGCTAATGGCCGCACCATGCCACCGAGGGTGCCGCTCCGTGCGCCGGACCCGGACAGGGGGCACTGCCACCCCATCCGGTCCGACCCTACGCCGCCTGGCGGGAGGGGGCTCCTATCAGGACCCCCCTCCCAGCCTGGGTCATGCGCCACGCCGAGGGGGCCGCCCGCGTCGCCTGACGCCCAGGCGACGCTCTCTCGCCACCAAACGAGCGCGAGCCTCAGCGCGCCGCTGACGCTCGCGCTCCCTTCCCGCGGTCTCCTTCTGCAACATTACGATTTCGCAGAAGGAGGCCACGGCCCTCCACTTCTCCTCGCTGCCGAGCATGGCGCGTACCATGCCCGGCAGCGAGACATCCCGCCCGATGACGCCGACCAGGACACGGCGCTCCCCCTCCCACGCAGTGCATACCTCGAGGGTATGTTCCGCCGTGTCCTGCTCAGCGTCACAATGGCAGCAACGCGCCGTCGGCTCCTTCCCTATCCGGCACAGGTATCTCCCGAAGCTGCCATGCCCCGAAAACACCTGTGCCATCCGGTAGGTGAGGCTTCCATGGCCTCTGTCCAGCCACTCACATAGGAGTGGCCGAACAGCCCCGACTGTCCGGTGCCCCGCGGTAGGCAGAGCCAACCGCTCTTGCCACGCGTGCACCACGGACTGCCGGGCCTGGCGCTTCAACTCGCCCCAAGCAGGTTCCTGCACACCCGGGACCGCCCCCACCCCCGCGCGACGGTCGACGCGGTGACGATACATCATCGCGTGCGACCGCGCGAGGAGATCCATGGGCGGCATCCCCGCAAGAACCGTCGCCGCCTCATGTGACACGGTCCGGTACCCGCGGACGACCCTTAGAGCCATCCGCCTCTGCACCCGACGCAGCATAGTCATGCCGCGCCGGGAGGCCGCCAGGTCGTCCGCCCAGACGGGGGCCCCGTATAGGACCACCGACTGAACCATTGCCACATAGAGGCGGCGAACTCGGCCCGCCGGGCCCCCCAGGTTGGGCAGAATCCGGCCCAAAGCCCCGACCATCCTCTCCAGCCGGGGGGACCAGGCAGCGGAAATGCTCCTCGAAGCGCCAGTGGCTATCGAGGATCAGCCCCAGATACCTCATCTGGGGCTTCACCTCGATATTAGCCTCACCCACGCGGATCAGAGGGGGTGGCGGATCCTGCCGAGGTGAATGGAACGCTATCACCTCGGTCTTATGGACCGCCACCGTCATCCCCATCCCTCTGATCCGGCCGACGACGCGTTGCGCCCCCTCCTCCGCGAGACGCTTGGCCCTCCCCCAGTGCGCCCCGATGGCCAGCACCAGTGTGTCATCTGCATAACACACGGCGCTGACGCCGTCGGGGAGGTCGGCCCGCAACACTGCGTCGTACGCGATGTTCCACAGGAGTGGCCCGAGGACCGACCCCTACGGAACCCCGCAGTACACCTCCCTCCGCATATGCCCATCCCGGCTCGGATACTCGATCCACCTGCCGCGGAGATAATCCCCGATGACCGCCCCGAGACAAGGGGGGACCCGATGATATTCGAGCCCCCTCCTTATCTCCTCCCAGGGCAGGGTGTTAAAGGCGTTGGCAATATCCAAGGATATTGCCAAAGCCACCCCTCCCCGGGAGACGGCCGACTCCGAGAGGGCCCTGACACGACCTATCGCGTCGATGGTCGATCGACCCTCCCGGAAACCGTACTGGCAGTCGGCCAGGCCGGGGGCACCCCGCGACAGGTGCTCGACGAGGCGGGCAGCAATCACCCGCTCGAAGAGCTTGCCCACCTCGTCGAGGAGACAGATGGGCCGGTATGCGGAGGGAGACTCCGCGGGCCGACCCTCCTTCCGGAGGAGGACCATCCTCGCCACCTTCCAACTGGGGGGGAATCGCCCGTCCCTCAGGCATCGGTCGAACAACCGCCTGAGGTCGGCCCCAAGGACGCCCTGGGTCAAGACCCAAACCCGGCCGGGCACACCATCCGGACCCGGGGCCGTGTTACGCGCCCCGAGCCGTCTGATGGCCGCGGCCAGCTCCCCCTGAGTGACCCCCAGTTCGGCCGCCCACTCCCTAGGGACTGCCGCCTCCACCGGAGGACGTGGTCCCCTCACCCGAATTGGGAAAAGAGTATTGACCACGTCCTCATACTTTTGCATATTTACGAAAAGTTCTTTACCTGACACGAAATTTATACACAGGATCTGATTCTGCAGACATTTCTGAAGAAGAAACTGTCCAACAGAAGTGTAGAAGCCGTTCTCAATTGTCACAGTCGACAAAAATGTGTGTTGGGAACGCGTGCAGGATGTTTTACCGCCACACGGCCATCGCTAGCCTACCTCGACGTCGGCAGTGCCGTAGCTACCTACAAGCGAAACTGGTATAATGGTGCAATAGGGTATTCACTCTGTATACAGGGTGCTCGGCCACCCGTGGGAAAAATTTTAGTGGGGGATTCTAGAGGCCAAAATAAGACGAAAATTAAGAATATTAATTTGTTGATGGAGGCTTCGTTAAAAAGTTATTAACAATTAAATTCCAAAAGTTTCAAATCGTGCCGGAAAAATTATTTTAGGTTGCAGGGTCAATTATAATCAGTTTTGGTGAATAGACATACCCCCGAATTCCTAACCATTTTCGAAACAAAAATTCGAGAAGGTGTGAAATTTTTTGACAAAATTAAAAATTTCAAATCGTCGTGGAAAAATTATTTTTAGTTGCAGGAGTCAATTACTATCATTTTTTATCATTAGACATACCCTCAAAATCCTATCCACTTTCGCGAAAAAAATTTGAGAATGTGTGAAATGTTTCGACGGGAGAAAAAAATTTCGAATCGTTCTGAAAATATTATTTTCAGTTCCGAGGGTCGATTACAATAATTTTTTGTGAATATACATACCCTCAAAATCCTGCGGATTTTCTAGAAAAAAATTCGAGAAGATGCTGAAATTTTTCGAGAAAATAAAAAAATTTCAAATTGTTCTGGAAAAATTATTTTCGGTTGCAGGGGTCAATTACAGTCGTTTTTGGTGAATAGAGATACCCCCGAAATCGTACGCACTTGTGAGAAAAAAATTCGAGTATGTACTGAAATTTTTCGGCGAAATTAAAAAATTTCAAATCGTTCTAAAAAAATTAGTTTTGGTTGCAGGGGAGAATTACAATCATTTTTGGTCAATACGTATACCCTCGAATTCCTACGCACTTTCGAGAAAAAAATTCATTACCGAAAATATAGTTTCTGGCCAGAAATGCTACCCCGAAATTTCATGCGAATGTTTAAAATGTCATAACTCCTGAACGGATTGGACGATTTTAATGTTTAAAAAAGCAAACTACGCGTATTTTGCTAAGGAATACATGGCAATTCCAAAAATATTCGAAAAGTTATTTCTTGACTCCGCAAAATGAGAAAAACCCCATAAAAATGGTCTAATTTTCAAACAGCCATAACTCCTACAATAGTGAATATATTTCTATGAAACTTTTTTCTAAAGTAGAGCTCATGGGTACCTACAAAAAAGTATTAGACAACTTTTCTGTATGGCGTCAAACAATATTACTAAAAATGAAAAACGAATTTTTAAGAAAAATCAACAGGGTAGGTGCCTTAATTTTTCAGGGAAAATGAAAGGTTTCTAATCGTTCTGGAAAAATGATTTTCGATTGCGGGGGTCAATTACAATCATTTTTGGCGAATAGACATACCCCCGAAATCCTGTGCATTTTTGAGAAAAAAATTCAGTACAGGCGAAACTTTATACGTTAATAACTTTTTAACTAAGCCTCAATCAACAAATTGGTATTCTTGATTTTCGTTTTATTTTGGCCTCTAGAATCTCCCATTAAAATTTTTCCCAGAGGTGGCCGAGCACACTGTATAGTATGTTTGATTTTTTTTCTAACTTTTATTGCTTAATATATTTGTATACTCTATGATACTAATCACTGAATTATATTTTCAAAATCCATGTAAACTTATCAATGGAATCACTCGATCATGTACGCTTTTCTTAGAAAGATCTGGAGTAAATCCTTGCTATTCACACTTCGCTCTTAGGAATATTATTCCTATTCTGTGAGGCAACCCAACAATAAAATGTTGTTTATTTTTTTACGACTTTATATTTAAAAAACCATTCATATACATACAATGAACATCGAAATTGATTAGAAATGGAAATGATCGAGAAATGTTTTTTACAAATCCACAAACAGATTAAAGAATCAAAAATGATAAACATATACAGGGATTGGGAGCCTAAGATATTATCGGTGTTGTATCCATTATGCGTAGCTACGGCACTGCTGCTACGAGCTGAGGTAGGCTAGCGATGGCCGCGTGGCGGTACAACGCCGTGCACGCGTTGCCGAAGAACATTTTCTCAACCTGTGACAATTGAGAACGGCTTCTACACTTTTGTTGGACAATTTCTTCTTCAGAAATGTCTGCAGAATCAGATCCTGTGTATAAATTTCGTGTCAGGTAAAGAACTTTTAGTAAATATGCAAAATTATTATGTATAAAGTACGTATTTCGACACTTTTTCAAACTTTGGCGATCATTTACAACCGTTCAAAAGCACAAAATATTATAACTATCGATGTTAGCATATTCAGGAATCTCTCCTCTATTTTTTAAGATTAAGTGGAACTGTCTGATGTTTTTAAATTTCGCGTAATACCTCGGTTTTACCCAAAATTGAACGTTTTCACAAAAACTCGTGTTTTTCGAAAACTGAGGGCGATACAGCAATTCCGTTTCCAGATTCGTGTTTATGGTACGAAGCTCTATAAGAATTACCTAGTGGATATTGTAAAACAGAAAACAAAATTTAATTTGTAGAACAGTGTAATCGAAAAATAAATGATTATTACTTTCATGACTATGTCAAGTATAGCGGAATTAATAACCCAAGGAATTGAACTGAGCTGATTTAACGAGTCGAATATTGGATATAACTGTGTATAAATGGTGTCTTTTGAAGCTTGTTCCAAGAAACATTCTGGAAACTAAACATTTTTCTCACCTAATATTACAATCTTAAGTGTTATTTGGCTTCATATAAATTGTTCTACCTTTCAAAATCTACCATAAAAATTATTTTCCTCTATAAAATCCACCATCCAAACTATTAATACTACTACTAATACTACCCAAACTATTATTAAAAAATTTTCCAAACTGTATTTACAAATTTTTTTTTATATTACTTTACAATATTTGATGTACAATTGTAAATCGAATAAGAGTGAAATTTTTTTACACATCTCACTAGAATTGGTTTTTTATACATATAATATTCCTTCTTAAATTTATTAAAAAATATTTTTGAAATTGAATATTTTCAAACAAATGATTACTTTTACATAGAAAAATATAAAAAATATAAAAATACATACCTCGTACTTCTTCTGAATATATGCAGTTTCCCAAATTGATGTACAATAACTTTAGAGTTGCATGCTATAACTCTCAGAACCCTGTGCAATATGCCTAATTTCTCTCGTGATAGCATGTATACCTATAGGTGTTTAGTATCCAAAACTTCCAAAAATGGGTGCAAAACCATCAAAGTATTATCGGATTGGCATTCTTTTTCTTTCAAACACTTCAAATTCCGTTCAAAAACAGTCAATGCTGTCTCTTTCCAATAATTTTCCATTCCGATCACTTTCTGCCACTAATGTAGAACACAAACTCCAATTAGTCAATCCAACTCGTGAATTTTAACTAAAAAGAATATTTTTAAAAACTACAATACAAATTAATTAATTAATTTGATACATGTTTAAATAAACTCCAATTATCCAATCGAACTTGCAAATATTAACTAAAAAAAAAGTTTTACTTATTCTATGTATATATGTTTGAACAAATTCAAATTATTATCTCAATCGAAAAGAAGACTTTAGAAATTACAAATACGAAGAATCGATACTTATTCTGTAAAAGTTTGAAAGAATTTAGCGGTACCGTACATATCTAGAAACAGAAGGGTTTTTTCACAATGTTTGACGATGCTTTCAACTTGCACTTCAGTTTCCGCTTCATTTAGCATTTGCTCTTTCAAACAATCTTTCAACTCCTCCATCGTAATGATCCCCTCCCTTCACTGGATTTTGATAATTATTCTTCATAATAGTTTTTCATTCAAAAGATTATGCGAATATTGCACATTCAACATTCTGCATCAGGTGGTAGTTTAAAGTTTGGCAAAATTTGTCTAATTAATTCCAGAATCGTCTTTCTTAGGTCGTGCTTGAAATACGAATTGCTGAATATCTGATTCAATGATATATTATTATTAAACATTTCTCGTCTCAATTGATTCAACAGAGCTGTGTAAAAGAAAAAATGAACTTGTTTATTTTCATTTTTAAACATAATATTATTTTCAACAATGAGAATTACCTATTTGTTTTTCCCCCATTTTTATTCTTCCCAATGCATCCAATATACGTAGAAATGGAAGTTTGTGGCATTGGCTTGACGGAATCCATCTTTATCACTTTCTAGAAATCTCCATTACTTTAACCAAGTTCCCTTTGGAGGTGTAAGCTTGCAAAACGACGTTATAGAGCTCGATACATTTGTCACAATATTGTAATCTGCCTTGCATGTGTTTTTTGTATAGCAGCAACGTCTTGTTTGCTCTCTTCGACGGTCTACAGTTCAAATACACTTGCATGTACACAAATAGGGTCTGGACGGACATACTGTTCTGTCATATACTTATTCACAGTTTGGTGCGATCTCTTCTTTTCTTCTTCCGCTGGTTTGTTCCTGTGCAATAATTCAGTTGTGTAAAGGTTATCCATCCATCGAAATTTCAAACTATTCGTAACAATTGCAAAATTAGTCTATGTATAATTAATTAATGCAGATAGTTAATAATATTGACAAAGATTTGATAAACAAATAAATATTTCACCCAACTCTTTCTAACTTTCTAATGCTTTGCATCAACACTTTTTGTATTTAAAATACCACCATATTCTTATCGTACTTACATTTCCAATTTAACCATAATCTAGAGACGCGGTAGCGTCTCGACGCCAAGTACATGAAAGACACCCTGTATACAAGATATCGATCGACTGTCGCTACCGCTATCCTTTACTCGTCGCCAGGCTATTCTGAAACTTATGTATTTCAATAATATCTCATCACCCCTGCAATATTTTTTAAATTTAAAGGCATTTTTCTTGTGTAAACCGCATATAAGCTTTCGAATAAGACCAATTCAAAAAAATCGGTCCACGCATGCTAGAGATATCGTAATATCGTCTCATTGAAATTGTCAGAAATGGTATAAGAGATAAGAGAAAATTTTTCTTCTTCAGTCGAAAATTTGTCATCGTCGACATAATACGTATACATACACACCTATCAGTTTCGCACACATGTTTCGTTCGTCGACTTTCGGGATCATTCCGCTGTCGTCGACTCTTATATACCCTTATATCCTTACATCCTTATGCCCTTACACCCTTATATCTAGAGACGCGGTAGCGTCTCGATGCCAAGTGCGTGATAAGAGAAAATTTTTCTTCTTCAGTCGAAAATTTGTCGTCGTCGACATAATACGTATACACACACACCTATCAGTTTTGCACACATGTTTCGTTCGTCGACTCTCGGGATCATTCCGCTGTCGACGACTCTTATATACCCTTATATCCTTACATCCTTATGCCCTTACACCCTTATAACTCGTATACCCTTATACCCTTATACCCTTATACCTTTATATACCCTTATATACCGTTACACCTTTTACCATTTACCCTTATACCCTTTACCCTTACACCCTTTTAAGAGATAAGAGAAAATTTTTCTTCTTCAGTCGAAAATACCTTTATACCTTTATATACAATTATATACCGTTACACCTTTTACCATTTACCCTTATATTTACCCTTATACCCTTTACCCTTACATCCTTTTAAGAGATAAGAGAAAATTTTTCTTCTTCAGTCAAAAATTTGTCGTCGTCGGCATAATACGTATACACACACACCTATCAGTTTCGCACACATGTTTCGTTCGTCGACTCTCGGGGTCATTCCGCTGTCGTCGACTCTTATATACTCTTATATCCTTACATTCTTATGCCCTTACACCCTTGTATACCCGTATACCCTTATACCCTTATACCCTTATACCTTTATATACCCTTATATACCGTTACACCTTTACCATTTACCCTTATACCCTTTACCCTTACACCCTTTTAAGAGATAAGAGAAAATTTTTCTTGTTCTGTCGAAAAGGGTCTAGCCGAATAAGCATGGTAAAAGTGCCCCCAAACCAAACTGAACGGGGTTAATACCACTCGGTAGGTGGTTCGAAGAAAACCCTTTTCACAAAGTTTCAACCCGGTATCTCTACTACAGGGGTAATTACGGGGTGAAAATCATTTTTTGGTTTATCCTTAATATCTTCCGTTCTGCTAAATTAAGCATTATGAAAAAAATCAAGGTTATTCTACCGACTGATGTACATATTCGAGAATTTTTTCAGAATTTTTGGATGCAAATTCGATTTTTAAAAAATTCGAAAATATTTTAACCGTCGATTTTTTGTAGAAGTTATCAAGTGACCACATTTGTTTTTATACAGTATAAAGCTCACAAAAGAATTAGTAATCTCTAATTTTTTCAGATTTTTCGAAGGGGTGGAACGTAGTCAAAAAAATAAAAAACGATTAAAAAATGACGAAAAGGCTTTATATTGTCTTAATTACTTACGTGACCATGTTCATATTTTTACAGCTATAGCGTAATATTATGACTATTAATGCGTAATTTTTTCAGATTTTTTGGAAAAGTGCGTTATTGTTAAAAAATTATGAATTCATATTTCCTAATTTTTCATACGGAAAAAGGCTGCACATGCTTTTAAAACAGATATAATTAAAATATATTTGTTTACATACTTTGTTAACTGGTCGCTATATGTAGTTTCAAATATGTACGCGTGGTACTGGACTCCTGTTGATTAGAACCGTTATGGGGTGCCGCGCGCGCGCGGCGCGATTTTGGTACAGCATCCGCATGTGTATAACATATAAAATTAATATTATAATATATATAATATATATTATGTACATGAAGTTTTTTAAATATTCCATAAATATTTTTGCTTTAATTAAAATAAATAATCTAAACAAGGTTTACCTGCTATTATTTTTATTGGCAGCATTAATAACTTGGTTTGTTCTTCAATCTTCATCGCTGTCATCATTTATTACAGGATTTACTTTTTCACTTTCAAATAATTTACTCAGTATTTCTGCAGGTTTTATTATTTTTGAAGCATATCTGGGCATGCGATAGATAATAAATTATCGCAGCTATATGGGAGCAGCATCCAATTGTCCTGTTACCACTTGCACATTCACAGAAATATCGTCTAATTCCCGAGTAGCCCGTTGAATTTGATGTGTAGTCTATGTAGCACTTGTACAGTTTTTTATTAATATGTCGTGATTGCACTTTGAACTGAACTATATTTTCGTTTTGTTTTAGATAACAAAGATTTATTTCGTTTTGCTCATTCATTATTTCGGCAAGATAGGATATTGCTTGGGAAAATTGATACGATCCTGTCAATAATATTTTCAAATCTTGTTCGGTCATTTCTGGGAAGTCGAGTAAATCGTTTATTGTTATTTTCTTGAATGCAGCTTTTCGTCTGTTTAAGTTTTGCGATTGTACTTCCATACCTAGTGAATTTTCTTCGTCCTTTCTTTCTGAAAATCTTCTTACTATTTCTTCAGTACACCCTACATCGGAATGTAATCTTTTGCCAAACATATTTTGCAGGAAACAGGCAATGCGGCAGTATGATTTGACTGCTGGAAGTAATTTATTATCCAGTTGGTGATGCAGCAGGCGATATTTCTGCCCTATTATGCCATGGATAGCTTCAACGACCCAACGCACTTTTGTGACTAATCTTGAATAATTAGCTTCTGCAGTGGTTAGTTGATGCCGCTTCCCTTCCAGAGCTGGCATTAGTACTCTGAAGCCTTCCTCTTCTAGCCGTGTCTTCACGTCCCGGAAACCTCGATCGACAATGCATATATCTCCTTTCTTCATTAATGATTGTAGACCATTCCTATCTTCCATGGCAATCTTCATGATCTCGGCGTCATTTTGCGTGGCGTAGAATGGTCCTAATATCTCAACAATATATCCACTTGTTGTGCAAATTGTGAACGGTTTGCACAGCGGCATCTTTTTCTGTCCCGATCATGTCTTTTAATTGTATGAGATTTTCCCAAGTTAATCCGGTTAAAACCTGAAGGCGTTCATCCGACAACGTAAAATCACCTATTTTATCTGAAGGGTTGAATCACAATTTGCCGAAAGATAATCGAAATAATTTTTTATTTCATCAACGTCAATTAGTGCGGAATTCGAATGGATTCGTAAATTCATCATATCTTCTCGATACAAACGCTTTTTTATTAAATGGGTAGAACAACACCGATTACCTTTTGGTATATATATTCGCCTTGAGATAAACACCTGTTTCCTCGTTTCATGTGGTACATTGATGACGTTTGTCGCAGCGCCACATATGAAGCAATATTTATGTGTTGCAATAACCCTCGGGAATGGCATTTCAATGCATTCAGTTTCTCCTGTTGTATTGCCTGCATGAGTAACATATGTCGGATCTTCTCTTGATGAAACTGATAGATCAGATGGGGATGAAGTATTATTCGAGGTATTCGTTTCTTCATGTAAAGATGGATGTTGAGGAGATTCTTGAAATGACGGAACTTCAGAAGACGGTTGATAGTGAGAAGTACTAGGAACTGCTGTATCTTGTTCTTCGGGGGACACATTTCTTGTTCTTCGATATATGATCATTCGACATTTATTGCACAGTACGTCACCAACAACAACTACTTTTCCTAATATTTGTGACCACTGATTAGCTTCGGTTGTTGTATTCATTTTCTTCTTTCGGCTGCATAATTTAAACAATGCAGCATTGCATTTAATACATCGTATATGCTTCGTATTCATGTTGCTGTTTTTGTATATATTTAAACGTTAATATAATACACTGTCACTAACACACTTTCACATATAATAATGTATATAATATACTATAAAGTTAATTTAATACACTGCCACTAACACACTTTCACATATAATAATGTATATAATATATTATAATTATATAAATCTATGAGGAACGGCACAGGACTTACCCCAAAACCGTCAAAGGCAAAACTTCTAACATATACATATATAAATATGCGTTGTAACCACGCTGTGTGCGTCTATGTGCTTTTTAATATAATAAAGTGTTATATTTATAATATTATTTGAATTAGTCTCATCCTCATCTTCCTATTTATCAGTACATAACATTATTCAGATTCAGACAAAATGGTGGCAATGTCGCGCATGCTTTACCAAAATGATCAGCGCGTCGCGCTGCGCGGCGCCGCGCCATAGCGGTTCTAATCAACAGGAGTCCAGTACCACACGTACATATTTGAAACTACATATAGCGACCAGTTAACAAAGTATATAAACAAATATATTTTAATTACATCTATTTTAAAAGCATGTGTGGCCTTTTTCCGTATGAAAAATTAGGAAATATGAATTCATAATTTTTTAACAATAACGCACTTTTCCAAAAAATCTGAAAAAATTACGCATCAATAGTCACAATATTACGTTATAGCTGCAAAAATATGAACATGGTCACGTAAGTAATTAAGACAATATAAAGCTTTTTCGCCATTTTTTAATCATTTTTTATTTTTTTGACTACGTTCCACCCCTTCGAAAAATCTGAAAAAATTAGAGATTACTAATTCTTTTGAGAGCTTTATACAGTATGAAAACAAATGTGGTCACTTGATAACTTCTACAAAAAATCGACGGTTAAAATATTTTCGAATTTTTTAAAAATCGAATTTGCATCCAAAAATTCTGAAAAAATTCTCGAATATGTACATCAGTCGGTAGAATAACCATGATTTTTTTCATAATGCTTAATTGAGCAGAACTGGAGATATTAAGGATAAACCAAAAAATGATTTTCACCCCGTAATTACCCCTGTAGTAGAGATACCGGGTTGAAACTTTGTGAAAAGGGTTTTCTTCGAACCACCTACCGAGTGGTATTAACCCCGTTCAGTTTGGTTTGGGGGCACTTTTACCATGCTTATTCGGCTAGACCCTTTGGTGGAGGGCGTCTCCTAATTGCCTCAAATTCGCCAGGTTCGGGTACTGTCGTCGCAAACGTCGCCCAAGAATGTCCCAAACATGCTCAATGGGATTCAGATCTGGACTCACTGGTGGATGGTCGAGCACTGATATTGACTTTTGGCGCAGAAATTGTAGCGTATGGCGTGCCGTATGCGCCCTTGCATTATCCTGCATAAGAACGGAGCGATTCCCCATGCGTTGACGCAGAGAGAGTAAAACGGGGCGCAGAATCTCGTCCACGTACCGCTCAGCGGTCAACCCACCAGGTGGAAGGACAATTAATGGGGTACGTGAGTACCGTGATACCCCGGCCCAAACCATAACCGATCCACCACTGAACGCGGTGACCGGCCTTATATGGTTGGCATTATAGCGTTCACCACGGCGACGCCAGACCCGAACCCGTCGATCGTTCCCGTGGAGACAAAATCGGGACTCGTCAGTAAAGAAGACATTTGTCCATTGCCGCTGACCCCAGTGCACATAACGGCGAGCATATGCCAAACGCTGTCGTTGATGTGTGGGAGTGAGCAACGGGACTCGCATTGGGCGCCTCGAACGCAACCCAACGTCCCTCAATCGATTCCTGACGGTCCTACTAGAGATCGGACGTGGCGGATTCTGTCTGTTGTTCACAAATTGTCCCGCAATAACGCGTGAAGTGATGGTTGGCTCACGAAGAGCATATCTGGCAATCATCCTATCATCTCGCGAACTTGTCGCACGTCTGCGTCCTTGCCCTGATCTGCGACAGTACTGCCCAGTATTTTGAAATCGAGCATAAAGACGATTGACAACCGACGGACTTACACCAAAAAAATTAGCAACTTGTCGTTGACTGTGGCCCTCCTCCAACAAAGTCACAAGCCGAGCGACTTCGTAGTCAGATAGATGACGCCGGGACATAATTTGATGCAAAAAAGATGTGAGCTGAAATTCGAATTTAGAGTCGCAGGTTGCTGCGTGAGTGGCAGGCTGACGCGCAGCGTCTTGTCTTGCTATGTTGGCGCATGCGCAGTGAGGCGTAGGCCCGACCGCGCATGCGCCAACTCGTGGCGCGCTTTGGGTGGTGCTAATACCAGTTATTGAAGTACAGTTTTCGTCATTGCGAAGAGTTTGAATAAATTTTTTTTTAATTTTTGAAATCTTTTCTTTTTACTAAAATGACGTTGAACTAACAAAAAGAAAATGTTCAACAATCGTTCAAAAGCCGCAAGAACAAAAGAAAGGGTTTTGACAGAGAAACATAACGTAAAACAGGTGATCCTTCAATTTTTTAGACCATATCGCATGTTTGACCATCGAGGACATACGGAAAAAAAAATCTAATCGGTCCGGCCTTTTGCACAGTGTTTGAGGGGTAGTTTCACCTCACAAAAAACGTGGACACTTGAATGATTCCATGATTTTCCTTGAAGTGGCATCATGTTTTCTAGCAAATGGTAAATATGCAATTTTTGGGATCATTTTAAAATGGATTTTATACGATGCAAAAAAAATCTCACTAAATTGGCAACTAAAGGATTTGAAAGGATAATTTCTTAGCTTTCCAAAACACTCATGAAAAAGTTTCTACGATCATGCGTTTGCACGTTCAAAGTGAAAAGTTCCTTTTTGCTTTGATAGCAAATAACTCGGTCAATAAAAATTATACAAGAAAACCAAAAAAACGAAATTAAAGAGAAATGTTTGCGCTATAAGAGCCCTCAATTGGATTTATCTGAAAAAAATTCTTTTGGCCCGTGCATAAGTCCAAATAAGGCAAAAAATTCTGAAACTTCGTTTCCTGCGCTTCTTCTGGATAAAACAGTATCATAATCGATGAAGAAAAAAAATTGAGCCATTGTTTCAAAAACTAGAGACTTCAAGCGTTAAAATGCTTTTTTTAAATATTTTTTGCGACCATTTCTCGTGGATATACAGCCATTTGAAAATGACCAAAATTTTCGGGAAATTACAGTGTTCCTTTAATTTTTTCCAGGAGTGTATATGAATAATAATAATAATCTGCTACGAGTATACACTTACTGACAAAAGTTAAGAAACAAAATAGTCGTTTAGGATTTACTGTATATTCTTCATCTTCTGAGATACATACATGGAAAATAAAGTTAGCACAATGAGATAATATTTCATACGTCAATATACAATAAATGTTTTTTCGAATATACGTGTCTAAAGACTACAATTAATTTTGGTCGCAGAAACGAAACACACGTCTTGTGACAAATGTTAAGAAACATGTGTACTTCTCGAAATAAGTCAAGTTCGCAATGTAAACAAACATGTTTGGAGACGGTCATTGGCCGTCGGTCAGTCTCCTCCCTGATATCATCGAAAGTGGTTTGTATTATAACCTGGATTGAATATGGCAAAAAGGCAACATTTAACTGAAACCGTGAAAGAAGGAATAGTTAAAATGTTTAAAGAAGGCCAGAGAAAAGTTGACATTGCAAAAGTGTTTGGTGTGAATCGTTGCGTTATCACGAAGATTATAAAACGATTTCAAGAACACAGAACTATTAAAACGGCGCCACGAACCGGTAGACCGCGAAAAACAAGTAAATTTGTTGTTAAAAGTGATTATAAATTATGTTTCTTAACTTTTGTCACGTATGTTTCTTAACTTTTGTCACAAGGCGTGTGTTTCGTTTCTGCGACCAAAATTAATTGTAGTCTTTAGACACGTATATTCGAAAAAACATTTATTATATATTGACGTATGAAATGTTATCTCTTTGTACTAATTTTGGTTCTAATGTATGTATCTCAGAAGATGAAGAATATACAGTACATCCTAAACGATTATTTTGTTTCTTAACTTTTGTCAGTAAGTGTATATGAAAATAGTAATTCTATTACTTACATTGTCTTGCTTCGACATGATGATATTTACTGATCGTTTGAAGACAGGGATACGTTAGTTAGCTTCGCTGATGGAGGGGGATAAGCCCCTCCATAAGCCCGCCGATCCCTGTCTGAAGGCGCGAAGAAGAACCACAACAAGCTGAAGGTGGCCCAGATGCTAGTTAAACATTCGAAACATTAGACAATGCAAGAGCATTATCAACCATACAATCATAACAGTAAGTATTTATTAGTGAATATCGATCTATCGATTGAAATTCTTCATTACGTTTCGCGTTAAGGATGTATTGGATGTACAATATTAGACAAAAGTTGAAATATTTGAATAGCTACGTCTTACGCATAGTAAATCTAGATCTAGATGTAAGGAATTCGATCGAACGACAGTTGGAGTCTTATTTTTAATCCTGGGAACGTATTTTTCACTTTACAAATGCTTTCTCAAGCATTATTTGCTAAACTTTTGGCAGTGAAAATGCCCAGAATTCACAATTTTCTCAAATTATAATTTATTTCTTTAAAACGGTGTAGAGAAAACAATTGAAACTCGGCAGATATTTTCATCTACCCATATACTGCATGTACAAAAAAATTTTAAACATTGGTACTATTTCTTCAACATTTTTTCAGATGATTTTATTACATGTATACAGACATTATTGTTAATTAAGCTGTACGCATAATGAAACGAACATATTTTCAACGAATAGGTTATTGTTTCATTACGTGTATACAGATTACGTGTATATCATTATTACGTGCATACGCATAATGAAACGAATATATTTTTAACGAATAGGTTATTGTTTCATTACATGTATACAGACATTATTGTCAATTAAGCTGTACGCATAATGAAACGAACATATTTTTAACGAATAGGTTATTGTTGTTTCATTACACGTGTTAAATAAGTGTCTGCGCAGATTTTTGCTGATTGTGTATCTTTTTAGTATCCAGACCCTTTGAAGAACGTATTGTTTTCCGTAGTAGGAGAAACAAAAGTAAAAATATTATATTTGGTAAGTGACCTTTACATTTATTTATAATAATACGTATGATATTAGTGTTTATTACAAATTTCTCGTTTTTTTATAGGTTGGAGTATTCCAAAAATACATAAAGTACACTCGAGCAGCTGCTGTGCGCTATTCCGAGTAAGCTTTATTGGCTGCATACTTATGCGCCTTATCTTACATCACTCGAACGGCTGCAATGCGTCGTGTCTCGAGTATAACCACTTTCAATAAAGTTGGTCATCCGCGAGCGCATAACCGCCACGCTTATATATATATAATATATATATATTATATATTTATTATTGAATCATAACCAAACCACCTTTTATTATATATATAAATAAAAGTATAATTCGTCATGTCTGTAATGAATCGTAGAATTAATATCTCACCGCTCAGTGTTAATAACATGCAAATTATCAGTAAAGGTGAATGGTTAGCAGATGATCATATCGAATATTTTCATAAATTATTAGAAGCTAACTCTAATTATAAACCATGCGAGACGTGGAGAATTCAAATGCTTGGTACAATTCAACCAGTTCCTGAAAATCAGGATCACATACAGATTTTACACCAAAGCGAAGATTTTAAAACCAGTGCAGGGGGACACTGGGTTTGTAGCTTCTATAAACATGATGAAAGAAGAGTTTATATTTATGATTCTTTTAATTTCTCGAAGTTGCATAGTCATCATAAAATTTTTCTGCAGGAGTTATACCCTTTTTTGAACAAACATGACGGTACAATTGACGAAGAATTTATTGAATTTCCACGTGTACAAGCTCAACCTAACACTCGGGATTGCGGAGTTTTTGCTATTGCATTTGCTGTCTCGTTATTATTCAAAATATTACCAGACAAAGTAACGTACAATCATGCGTTGATGCGTCAACATTTGATCCAAATGTTTCAATCTAATCGTATAGAACATTTTCCATGCATTCAGGATCCACAATTAACACGTTCACATGAATATGAATCTGCAATTGGTAATACAATTAATAAAATTTGATCCACCATTTGTTTCGAAGTCAAAAATCAGCAATGTATACGTACCATGCAATAGAAAAGAATACAAATCTAATTATTATAAAAGGCATAAAGAGGAAATTAGTTTAAAAAGAAAAGCTGTTTATAAAGCAAAGAAAGAGGAGTGGAATATAAAAAAATCTAATTATTATAAAAGTAATAAAGAGGAAATTAGTTTAAAAAGAAAAGCTGTTTATAAAGCAAAGAAAGAGGAGTGGAATATTGTTCAAATATCGCGTTAATTCGAAGCATAAAAGAATAGTAGAATAATATTCGTCACCCGGTATTGTTTTTCTGCGTATGTAACATACTCGAGAATGTTCGGCTCTCATGTCCGCTACGTGTAAACAAGACCGGATACAAAAACGGTCACATACGAATTCTTCGAAACATCACGCGATCGACGAAACTACGCGTGATTTCGAGCTAACGTCTCGGCGCGTGTAGAAAGAGAAGGTACGACGATAATAAGTTAAACGAAGACGAATTCAAATTCGGATACAGCGCCGCTAGTCGGAGATTCTCCCCTCCGAATTTGACAAACCGTATTAGATCGTCACTCTTAATTTGGAATCGGCCGTGAGCAGATGGGAATACGATCCCGCTCCCCCGTAACTTCCAAGAATTTCGAATAGTTTCGAGTCACTCGAACTTTTCGACGAAATTGTAAACGTGGGTTGGAAGTGCAGAACGAGAACGGATTGGGAACCCATCCGGTAACGTCAATACTTCCACAAAACCCGTTTACAATTTAAACCACAAAGAGTCATAAACGGGAACCACAAGTTCAAATACGGAAAGGATTGGAAGGACAATCCTATACCGTGAACTTGTACAGGAAGTTCAAATACGGAAAGGATTGGAAGGACAATCCTATACCGTGAACTTGTACAGGAAGTTCAATACGGAACGGATTGGTAGACAATCCTATACCGTGAACTTGTACAGGGCGTTCAATACGGAACGGATTGAAGAACAATCTTATACCGTGAACCTCCCCAACCCGTTTATTATTTAAAAAACAGCTGTAAACGTGAACTTGTACAGGAAGTTCAAATACGGAAAGGATTGGAAGGACAATCCTATACCGTGAACTTGTACAGGAAGTTCAATACGGAACGGATTGGAAGACAATCCTATACCGTGAACCTCCCCAACGTTAATAAAAAACGCTGTAAGAACTTGTACAGGAACGTTCAATACGGAACGGATTGGAAGGACAATCCTATACCGTGAACTTGTACAGGAAGTTCAAATACGGAAAGGATTGGAAGGACAATCCTATACCGTGAACTTGTACAGGAAGTTCAATACGGAACGGATTGGAAGACAATCCTATACCGTGAACTTGTACAGGACGTTCAATACGGAACGGGTTGAAAAGCAACCCCATCCCGTGAACCTCCATAGCACGTTGATTAATTAAGCAACGTGGTGTCAGGCCCAATAGTAAGTCGACCCAAGGGCGCCGTTGGCAAACCGGCACCACACCGTGCCCGTACGCACGTAAGAAGGTGGTAAAGGGCCAAGGACCGGGTACGGTTGCAGCCTTACAACCTCCATCCGTTACCCTCTCCTACGATGGTCGAAACCAGCAGTCGGGAAAGAAACGAGGTTGAAGCTCGTCTTCCCCAAAACTGCAATCAGCTGTTTCCCGGTTTAAAGGGAACGCACACATACATATACAGTCCACTAGCTTAGCTGCGTAACGCGGCGGCTGAGTTTCCCGCTCCTGAGTGCGACAAGCACAATCGGGAGCGCGTAAGAATTAAAGCGAGACGGATAGAGTGACTAACGTTACCGTGTATTTACACCTAGTTCCGTCTCTTTTGTTTCAGAACGGCGTGAAGCGAGAAGCCGCCAGATAACGCCTAGGGCATTTAAAGACCAATAAACGGCGTCGTCGACCTGTTTCGACGACGCGAAAATAAAATAAAACGTGTGACAATTATTTTTCCATCCCCCTATTCCCTCGTGATCCGGACCCCCGTTAGACGAGGCTCTCAAATAAATATTTGAGCCCTCCATATTCTAACAAATATGAAAAAAGCAAAGATTGTAAAAAAGGCGAGAAAGACAAAAAACTTTCTAATTATGAATATTATATCGCACACAAAGAAGGTATATTAAAAAATAGAAAAATGCAGTATGACGCAAATACAGAAGTGATATGCGGAAAGCGAAAAAAATTTTATCAGCTAAATAAAGAAGTTATGTCCAAAAAGCGGAAGGTATATTATCATGAAATACGTAAAGGAGATGATTATAATAAAGTAGCAAAACGTCGTGCTGCTCTGCAAATAATAAAAAAGTATCGTTATATTGCTATAACAAATAACAATATAGCAACCGAAAATAACAAAGAAACTTATATTAGAAAACTTTCAAAAGTTATTAGCATGCCGTCCGGAGAAGCAAGTAGATTGGAAGCTGAACGTATAATAAAATGGTGTTTTCATATTAGGCAAAAGTACATTTTGAAAATGACGAAACTGTTGTAAGATTGTAAAGAAAAAGTGGAAGTTTCCTTAACGCGCGCAGCAGAATGTTTAGAAGTTGATGATAGGATTAATGCTTTGTGTGGACAATCCAGACATACATCTTCTTCAGAATCATATTTTGCGGAAAGTTCGTACCATACTTTCAGCGGTTCTGAATCAATCATAATGAATTCGGAAGGGAAAGCTATAAACGTTCTACCTGTATTGCAATCGAAGAAGGCGACAAAAGCATGGCATTGTAGTTATCTTTGTAAAACAAAAGATGTTGAAATTCTGAATAATTTACAGGATTTCTTCAAACGATTGTTAGAATGCTCATTAAAAAAGGCACATAAGTTGAACAACCATATCAGTAGCTGTTCTAATAAAGTGCATGCTGAAAAAGTTGGTCATTCTCATGGTTGTTACATAAACCCTAAACTATGTAAGTCCAATTTTTTAGCCATTGAGATTTTGGCACCTCACTTTCCGGATTTACGACATTTGAAGAGAATGATATACAAAATAGCGAGCATTTATAAAGACCAATTACATAATTTAGACAAAGCCTTAAACGATAATGACCTTGAAACACTTGAACGAATAACACTGCAAGCTCGGAAAGAAGCTGAAGCGTTACAAAAAAATAATACTGACGTAAGTTTGAACGAAGAAGAGATTATATCTCGATATTATTTAGCATTTAAAGCTTTCACAAAGCGGTCTATGGACACACCACGCATCCCGTGCGTTTCCTGCGAAAAACTCTGTTTTCAAAGAGAGGTTCGTAAGTTTGATATTTCTAAAAGAACATATAAGGGAAATGTAATGCAAACATTGTTAAATCATATTGGATACAAAGTTGGTGACATGCATTTTATTTGCCGATATTGTCACGATAAAATTCGCAAAGATTCCATACCACCAAAATGTATTTTAAATAAGCTTGCTGTACGTTCAGTTCCAGAAATAGCAGTGTTGAACGATTACGAACGAATTCTCATTCAAAGAGCTAAACCGTTTCAAACGGTTGTGAGAATGGATACAGTAATGCGTAAAAATATGCCACATAAACATATGTTTCCAAAAGTAAAGGGGAGAACATTTCACCTTCCTTTGCCGTTACAAGAAAATTTAAAAAAAATCTGTCCTTCGACTGAACCTTTAAATCAAAATCACGAATTATACATATTGGTGCAGGGCGTTCCAACAAAATCTAAAATAGTTTGGGAAAAGATAGTTGACTTGAAGAAAGTATGGAATGCCTTAGTATGGTTGAAAGCCAATAATCCTCTATACTCAGAAATTGTTTTACCACAATCGCACGATTTATTGCTGAGTGCCAAATTACCAGATACAGAATTTCAAGAAGAAGTTGTTGCCAATGATGATAATAACGAATCTATCGAGGACGTTGAAGGTGAAACACTTAATATCGATGAAAACCACAAACGTGCATTATTGACGCAAATGTCACAATCTGATTCATATTATGATCAGTTTACGATTTATCCAATGTATGACAAAAGGGTTAATGAATCTGCTACCGCACTCTATCAAATGCTTAAAGTTCGTGACATTCCGTTGGGTCATCGTGCTGAACACTTAGATGTGAAATGTTTCCCAGATTTATATCCTTATGGGGTGAACGGACAGCATGAAGAAAGATTGGTCCATTTGACTGGTCATGAATTCATTAAGTCCAAGCATTAAGTCCAAGCATTCGCAATTCAGATTGAACATGCAATATATTTTTCATTTATTACACGATGCCAATATGCGGCAATTGAACGCTGGAATTTTTCACAAAATGAACGTCGTAAATCCACGTGAAAAATACACAGCTGCTGGTTTTCTTGAGCAACTCTCTAAAGATCAGCTACAAACGAATTTGAACACTATATTTTCCAGATTACGTAATACAGCACGGTATTGGCGAAACCCGAGAAACGATTTGAACTGTATGATACACCATTATGGACCAGCTACATGGTTCCTCACGCTTAGTCCAAGTGAGTGGCTATGGACAGATTTAATAGAATATGTTCGTGAAGTAAACGGCCCATCGGTGGCTAAAATGTCCCCGAACGAACTCATTGCTTCTGATCCCGTTTCAACTGCTCGATTTATAGATAATGCATTCAACGCTATGCTGGATTTCATTTGTTCGCCCGACAATCCGATTGGCAAGGTCACTGATTACTTTTGGCGCAGAGAATATCAAAGCAGGGGATCACAACATTTTCATCTTTTAATTTGGATTGAAGATGCTCCTATAATCGATAAATCTTCGAAGGAAGATGTAGCACGATTCATTAGGAAATACGTCACTTGCAGATTGCCATCACCGCATGTGTCGCCAGAATTATATAGTCGTGTAATTGCACATCAAATGCATAAATGCAATAGCTATTGTCTACGCAACAAAAAAACTAAAAATTCCTTCCGTAAAGTATGTAGATTTTCATTTCCACGTCCAGTTACAGATACTTTGATAATAAGGGATGTAGCTGTTTCTATAGGTGCTAGAAAACAATTGAAAGCAAAAAGTAGACTCTATGATCTTCCACGTTCAACACAGGAAACTCGTATCAATGATTTTAATGCTGCCGTTCTCATGGTTTGGAGAGGTAACATGGGTATACAATATATTGGTGAAAAGACAGGGTTGGTAACATGTTACTGTACTAAGTACGTGTCAAAGCCGGAAAAAAGTTACGCTACGGACACTATGGCAGCAATAAATTCTACTAACAAGGAACCATCGCGAACGGTCCGGCTTCGATTTTGATGAAACTTTGTACACTTATAAAGCAGCCAAAAATAATCGACACGTATTTTTTTTTAGCTGCGGTAACTCGAGTTTAAGGGGTGAAACCACCCCTTGAAGTTTTGGCTCGAAACGGCTATCTCGAAAACGAAAAGACATACAAAAAAATTGTTAATGGGCGAGGTTGATGGTTTCTTATGTACAATAACATGGTGTTAAAAAATTTTAAAAAATACAATTTGTTTATAACAAAAAAAAATTTATTAACTTAATTTTTCATTTTATTGAAATTTTCATAATGACAAAAAATGACGAGCATTTTATTCCAAATCCATTGGTATGCGATTTTTTAAAATTGCCTCCTACAGTTTTGCAGATTTTGATGATTTACATCTTGCGCGCACATCCATTATGGTAGTAGCCGTTCTAACTTTGATTTTAATGAAGCACTGTAGGCTTGCACTACTTCTAGAGGACAAAATCGGGAAAAATACAAGAATACCAATTTGTTGATGGAGGCTTCGTTAAGAAATTATTAAAAAATTAAATTAAAAAATTTCAAATCCTCCAGGAAAAAATTATTTTCGGTTGCGGGGGCCAATTACAATCATTTTTGGTCAATACATATACCCACGAAATCCTACGCACTTTCGAGAAAAAAATTCCTAATCGAAAATGTAATTTATGACAAGAAATGTTGTCCGAAAATTTCATGCGGATCTTTAAAACGTCATAACTTCTGAATGGATTGAAGGATTTTAATTTTCAAAAATGCAAACGACGCGTATTTTAATCAAGAATACGTAGAAATCGCAACAATATGCAAAAAGTTGATCCTTGACCCTGCAAAATGAGAAAAACCCCATAAAAATGGTCCAATCTTCAAACAGCCATAATTCCTACAATAGTGAATATATGTCAATGAAACTTTTTTCTGAAGTAGAGCTCATAGGTACCTACAAAAAAGTATTGGCCAACTTTTTTGTAGGGCGTCAAACAAAATTATTAAAAATGAAAAACGAATTTTTAAGAAAAATCGACAGGTGCCTAAATTTTTCAGCGAAAAAAAAAAATTTCAAATCGTTCTAAAAAAATTATTTTCAGTTGCGGGAGTCAATTTCAATCATTTTTGGTCAATATATATACCCCCGAAATCTTGGGCATTTCGGAGAAAAAAATTCAGTACGGGCGGAACTTTAAACGTTAATAATTTCTTAACGAAGCCTCCATCAACAAATTGGTATTCTTGTATTTTTCCCGATTTTGTCCTCTAGAAGTAGTGCAAGCCTACAGTGCTTCATTAAAATCAAAGTTAGAACGGCTACTACCATAATGGATGTGCGCGCAAGATGTAAATCATCAAAATCTGCAAAACTGTAGGAGGCAATTTTAAAAAATCGCATACCAATGGATTTGGAATAAAATGCTCGTCATTTTTTGTCATTATGAAAATTTCAATAAAATGAAAAATTAAGTTAATAAATTTTTTTTTGTTATAAACAAATTGTATTTTTTAAAATTTTTTAACACCATGTTATTGTACATAAGAAACCATCAACCTCGCCCATTAACAATTTTTTTGTATGTCTTTTCGTTTTCGAGATAGCCGTTTCGAGCCAAAACTTCAAGGGGTGGTTTCACCCCTTAAACTCGAGTTACCGCAGCTAAAAAAAAATACGTGTCGATTATTTTTGGCTGCTTTATAAGTGTACAAAGTTTCATCAAAATCGAAGCCGGACCGTTCGCGATGGTTCCTTGTAAGTCATTGTCTAGTCTGCTGTGCAACCTTGGAATGCGCATGCTAAATCATAGAGAATGTGGAGCGCCTGAATGCGCTGATACGCTTTTAGGATTATCATTGCATGGCACTGACTCCAATACTACTATTAGATGGTTAGATGTAAATATACTGAGAAGTAGGAAATTGAGAACTCGTAAAGAGATTGAGGAGCTGGAGGGTGAATCCACAGACATATTTTGTCCATCCCTCATAGATGATCACTATCCTAACAGACCTAGGGAATTAGAATCTATGCATCTGTACGATTTTGCTATGTGGTATGACGTTACTAAAAATAAACCGTCTGAAAAAACTGAATATTATGAAATCCGTGCTTCTTTGTTTTTGAAAAAAAGGAGCAGAGGCTATCTATTTGGTGACTTACTACAACTTCCTCCTGTTCACGAAGAACCTGCTTTTATACAATTATCCAATAAGAGTATAGAGAAAAATGTTGGAGGGTTAGGTTCTTATAATTTATGGTCTGCCTTGTTTAGCTATGACGAATTGACAATAAACATGCGACAGAAGGGTGATAATATTTACAAAGACATCTTGTCGAGAATTCGCACCGGAGTAGTGACCGATTCGGATACAAAACTTTTAGAATCGAGGAAATTAAATTTCGAAGCGACAAATTGTTGTAATGACCGATTAAACGAATTATGTGATTACATGCTTAATGTGGGATCTAATACGGTGTGTTTACTTCCCACATGTGTTCAGTGCGATGTTTTGAACGCTGCAATGCTGAGTCGATTTCCATCCGAAGAAATCCATTTGATTGCTCATGATACAATGAATTGTGCACCGTACTTGAAAAAAAGGTGTCAAAGGTTCTAAACAATAATGACGATGATAGCTCCCGAACGGCGGGACTTGCAAGGGTCGTAATTGTTAAAGTAGGAGTGCAAATCATGATTAGAAGAAATATCGATGTTACGCTAGGTCTTGTCAACGGTACCATTGCTAAACTTGTTTCAGTTATACGAGGTGTTGATAATGACGTTGAAAAATTAAATATTATATTACCCACGGGGCAAGAACATATAATAGAACGTGTATGTGTTAAATTTGAAGTAATGGATAGAGCGTTCGTTATTAGAAAACAATTTCCGATTTGCCTCAGCTATGGTATAACTATTCACAAAAGTCAGGGACTAAGCTTGCAGAATGCTGTCGTAGAAGCAGGTAATTCAATATTTACTTGCGGACAAATTTACGTTGCTCTTTCACGGGTGACCACATTACAAGGATTGCATCTTATCAATTATGATCCATCTTCCGTAAAGGCACAAGAATCGGCTATAATAGAGTACAATAGATTGCAAAAAAAAATGTAGACCTGATCTTATTACTATTTCAATTTCTAAAAAACGCATCCTCAAAGTTTGTGATGCTGTTTGGGCGGTACCTAATTATAATGTATCCGAATGTCAGAATACTAATGATCACATGGTGGATATCACTCAATACTACGTAAGAGGTCTCCCGAATTCTGATGGTGTGTCTTGTTATGCGAATGCCACAATCCAATGCATGTTATATTGTTCATCCATAAGAGAAAACTTATTAACGACTGAAAAAGCTGATCATATTATAAAAATCTTTATGGACCAATATAAATCGGATCAAAATCCAAACATAATATCATTACGTCAATTCGCAGGAGAAAAATACGCTTACAATCAGCTGCATGATGCAGCTGAGTTTATTACCTCTCTTTGTGATCATGAGATTCTGATTAAGAATGCAGTACAACACGAAATAACAACGGTATTAAGATGTTTAGCGTGTAATTACACAAGTACTACTATTAGTACAAATTGTGTGGTACATCTTGCACTGCCCAAGATGGTAAAAAAAAATCATTTGAATTTCAAGATATAATAAAACACAATTTCACAGGATGGAAAAATCTGAAAGATCCGTGCAATAATTGTGATAATGCAAATTCAAACACAATGAAGAAAGTCGATATAACTGCTTCCAAACAAATTCTTATTGCAAAATTACATTTGTTCGATCACGATAGTAATGGAACAACGAAAGTAGAAAATTTCTACATCAAAGCAATACCTACTACTAAAATACAAATGGTAGATCACTGTTACAAACTTAAGGCAGCGATTTTTCACCGCGGTAAAAGTATTTCCGATGGTCATTACACGAGTATGGTAAGGGGTAAGGGTACAACGTGGGTATCCGTTGATGATTTACGAGTAGAAAAACAAGCTTGGCCGCGAAATGCTAAAAATGCATACATATTTTTCTTCGAAAGGTGTTAATTGTGGTTGTTAATACAGTTCAATGTTAAATACGTTCAGCGCCATAAGCTGCTTCGCGCACCATGACTGTACACAAAGTACTATACATATAATTCATATAGATCGGCAATGCAGTGCACATGGTTTCTTTTCGTAGATGGTAAACTTACGTAGAAGTTATCCTTAATCAAAAAATAAGTAAAGTAAACTCGCTGAGCTGCTTTGCGCTATTCCGAGTATTCCGAGTAAACTTTACTGGCTGCATACGCGCCTTATGTTCTAACATCACTGGATAGGCTGCAGTGCGCCGTAAACACGTTGACGTGTGACGAAGATAGATCAGAATTTATCATTTATTGGGATTTTCTTACCTTTTCCTTATTTTTAGGACCCGTGACAGTGATATAATAATAATATAGAAGATCCCCAGTGCATGTCTTATATGTTTCTAAGGCAGAATTTAGCTGGCTATAAGGTACGTGTGTTATTTTATGATTTTGTAAATAATGTTTCGGGCAGTGTTTATATGTATGATTATTATAGTCAGACGAGAAGGGGTATGACAGGGTAATGAAAGTGACAGTTACCCATCATGTCCCTCACAAACCTAGATATAAAAATCAAAGTTTCTTATTGTTCCAGGATGGTTTGATACTACATACGTAAGACGGACCGAGGAAAATGATACTTCTTTTCTAATAATTAGACCAAAATAATTGATTCTCGTGCCAATCACAGAGCAAAAGACTCATATATCAAGAAAACGTGGAAACACCGCAATTATAACATCCTCATTTCATCAGGATCACATACAGATTTTGCACAAATTAAAATTTACCTTAAGAAGTTATACCCTTTTTTGACCAAACATGGCGGAAAAATCGACGAAGAATTTATTAAATGTCCACATGTACAAATTCAACCGAACAATCGGGAGAAAGGACTTTTTCTGAAATTTTCTATTAAAACCTGTATAGAGATTAGGTTGGTGCATAGTTAAACTGAAAGACTTGTTACCAAAGAATGATTCAAACAAAAAAAAATGATTAGTTGATTATGAAAACCTGTTTTATTCATCATCAAACCTTAACTACCCCATCTTGTCCCACCTTCCCCTACAAGCTCAACCTAGCAGTCGGGATTACGGAGTTGTTGCGAGTGCATTTGCTGTTTCGTTATTATTCATCAATAAATTACCAAACAAAGTAACGTACAATCATGCGTTAATGCGTCAACATTTGATCCAAATGTTTCGATCTAATCGTCTGGAAGATTTTCCATGCATTCAGGATAAATAAACAATTAATACGTGTGTATGAATACGAATTTGCAAATAATAGTACAATTAATCTTTGAAAAAAGAAGTGAGATCCCCTCAAAAACTTCAAAAAAGTAAAAAAATTACGCCAAGTACATCAAATCAAGTAAATCACAAAACATAGAAGATAATAATAATTACAAAATTAAAAAAAGATGTGAAATCAAAATGAGTTGCCAGTACATAAAGATGCTTTCCAACTACGCTTTAGATGACACAGCTACATATGCACAGCTAAAATTCCATTACTCATAATGGCTATTTATACAAAGAAAACATGTAAATCAGAAAACATAGAAGATAATAATAATTACAAAATTAAAAAAATATTTTATTCAAAATACTTGGCGCTGCGCCCCGAATTGGTGTTGCTAAACTGAATAAACATGTATAAATTGCATCAATCTTTTTCTTTCTTGTGGGTGCGTTCGTAACTGTGTGTGTGCGTGTGCATATGCTACGTATTATATTAGAATTAAATATATGTAGAATAAATCTGACTGCGTTTCTAATATATGTACATGTATATGTTTATGTATTTTAGATTGTAAGGGAGTAATTGTAAATTATTAATACTAATTGAAAGACAATTAACATTTTTTCGGTTTCGCAGCGCCAAGTATTTTGAATAAAATATTTATTCGTATTAAAATATTTATTTGTATAAAAATATATCTGCTTAATATTATTTAATACATTTTTTCTTTGTATAAATAGCCATTATGGATAATGGAATTTTAGCTGTGCATATGTAGCTGTGTCATCTAAAGCGCAGTTGGAAAGCATCTTTATGTACTGACAGCTCATTTTGATTTCACATCTTTTTTTAATTTTGTAATTATTATTATCTTCTATGTTTTGTGATTTACTTGATTTGATGTACTTGGCGTAATTTTTTTACTTTTTTGATCCTCTCTTACAGAGCACGACCAAGCATTCGTGGGCCGTCAAGGCAGCCGCACAGCTGGAGAAGCCGCGATATGTTGTCTTTGCTCTACAGACTGCTCGAAAGAATGTGATGACCGAAGATGCTACACTTTTTCTCAACTCGGAATTTTATCCGTACGATGACATGAACTTGGACTTTGACAAGAATAGACACGCCATCTTGTTTAGCATGTATACGCATTTCCGTAAATCGTATTACGGACATAGTTGCAACGAGGCATTATTCACCGTTGCCCAATTTTTACAATTTGGCCCCCTCGTGGTGATTGACTGCTCGCGACAAAATGAGTCGATCAAGAATAGCACCGTGGACGTGCGCATAGAATTCGATTGTAAAGAGAATGTGCCAGCAAATACTACGGCCTACTGTCTCATTTTGCATGATCGGGTGGTTGAATACAATCCGCTGACAAACGTGGTGCGCAAAATCAATTAAATCCCAACGCTACTTACTTGCCCTCTCGTGTGCCAAATTCGTACAAATTTTCATCATGAAAATCGAGATGCTTTACAAGAAAGACCGCATTCTCCCGCCTGTCTTGGAACTGAGCGAATCTCTAAATTGTTCCGATAATGACCGTACCAACATTTGTTGACCTGCAAGGGTTCAGTGTTGATGGAAGATTTGTTGTGAAGGAAGTGGCTGTCCTACGAAAAGGAACAATTCTCTCGCATTATATATTTGGGAGTTCGATGCCGCAATATCTTCTTACGAAATCTGACAAATCATGCATCCGGTGGTTGACGGCAAAACATCACGGACTACGGTGGGAAGATGGAGACGTTCCGTACAGTATGGCTAAACAGCTAATTACGAAAGCTGTTGTCGATGAAGAAGATGACGCACCGCATATCGCATATGTTAAAGGGCTGCAGAAACGAGACTGGCTTGCGGATTTCCTCGATGAAAATGCGCGAGCGAGCGTGATCATTGAGACACTGGACATGGACTACGAGGATACCATATCTCTAAAAAAGCTAAATGCACTTAATACCTTACGATGTGACAGACACGCAAAGCATTGTGCCATGCAAAATGTATTTAAAATATTCAACTGGTGGTCTAAACGCCAGAGAGAAATGCGTAAATAAATATAATCAATTTTTAATATATAAAAATTTTGTTTCTTCACCCTCCCCAACCTAACCTCCTGCACATGATGTACGCTAGATTAAGACTATAGTTATAATTACTATTATGTAGAAGCGGTTCAATATGCGATCAAAGTGGTACCATACATGTTCAGAGTGGTATGATAGACGTTTGATAGACGTTTGATTTGATAGATGTTCAGAGTGGTTCGATACACATTCGATACATGATCAAAGTGGTACGATACATGTTCAAAGTGGTATGATAGATGTTCGATGCGCGTTCAAAGTGGTATGATAGAGGTTCGATGCGTTCGAAGTAGTACGATAGGTGTTTGATAGATGTTCAGAGAAGAGGGGGAAAGAAGATGCGTGTGAATAAGGGAGAGGTTGGTCAGTGAAGAAGATAAGTGCAAGGAGGGTGTAGATTTCGAAGAACATGAAGAACAAAGACATCCTACTTTGCAAAGCTATGCATCTTTCAAGATAAAGGTTTACGTTCAAGAGGCAGGAGATGCAGCGAGCTCATTTGCATTCGATATGTGGGGCAGGTCTGAGGTATGTACACATATTATT
>NW_025106782.1:0-34941 GCF_013123115.1 Colletes gigas
AGATCCCCGCTCCTGGGTGCGACAAGCACAGACCAGACGAGCGCGGAAGAAAGTAAGACACACAGCGTGACTCACGTTCACAGGTATTTAACGCCTATTCGTGTCTCTTTCTGTTACAGGTTTACCAAACAGGATTAATTGCAGCGGCGTCTGGCCGGGCAGACCATCCTTACCTAATTTTGGTTTACAAACGTTTCCAAATAAAAGGCTTAGTCGAGTCATTCGACTAAGCGAAAATTAAATTGCAAACTTGTATTCTTTTCTCGACGTTCCTTCCCTCACGATCCGGACCACCGTTAGGCGAGGTTTTTTCAAACCTACTCCCCCTAACAAATGTATTAAATTGTAAATAACGGTAGTACAGTAATACCAAACATATGATTAATTATTTCATATAAGTAACCTGATCTGTTTAAATAACGCGTTAATTCTTTAATAAGAAACGGCGGTTAAATTCTCGCGTGATCTGTAGAAAAAAGGGGACATTTATTATACGGTGTTATCCTCAGTTTACGCGACATTCCAGAGCCTCCTCTGCGGCGTAACATGCTTCGGGAGCAATACCGTGTAGAAAAAATCCAAATTTACCTTCGATAATAGTCACGCGATCGGCCCAGTAACGGCTCCATGAGAACCGGTATTACTACGCCGAAATAACAGAGAGGATACAAAATTAATACGAGACAGACAATTTCCCCTCTCGCGACCGCGGACAAGAGGGTCTGTCTCTGCGATCACTTGCTATCTGGTTCTCGACGAGTTCGCATCATCTAAGCCGACCTCGTCCAACACCGCGATCACTATATTCGTTCAATTAAATCCGTTTAATTGGATCGTTGCACCACAGAACCGAAACGGAACGAAATTAAGACTGTGGTAAATTCGAAAGAATTAGACCTAGTCGAATTTCGTACCTCACGGTTTCGTGAGTTAAGTGATCGTTGTGTTAACAGAACCATTCTGGAAGCGAACTGTATTAGAATTGAAACAATTTACAATTATCAACCGGTGGCTGACAATAATCGTTTCTGCACTTCGATAGTGTTCGATTATCTCCAACGTTGCGTCAAATTGTTTCAAAGCGCGAACGATTTCCCACATTAACAACCGGTGGCTGATAACAATCATCGTAACACTTAAATAGTGTTTGATTGTCGCCACCGTTGTGTGGAAGACACGTACCGCTGTAATCAGCTGTCGTGTAACGAGAACCGAGAAAACTTCTCGGTTCTCCTTGACTTTTGTACGATTCGAACACTCCTATAGGGGCCTTTTGGCGCATACCCACAGTGGGATCGTCGTTTCCCAAAGTCGCATTTCAGTTCGAGAACCACCCCCATAGGGGCCTTATTTGGCGCATTCCCTGGGTGCTTTCGGCTGAATTCGATTGGCTCGAACGTCGGTTGTGGATCACCAGTGTGTACGGACACTCGGTGTAGAGCGACGTTCAAAGGGCACCGTGGTGTAAGCACCTTAACCTTCGGACGCTTCTAGCGCAGTTAAGGGCTTGCATCACACCGGTCCCGTACGGACCAGGAAACGACGCGGAATCACGGAGTGGACAACTTTTGGAGCCTTACAACCTCCACCTGTTGTCACCTCCTGCAAAAATCAAGCCCGCAGCAGTGGGAAGATCGAGGCTCAAATCTTGTCTTCCCCATCTGCTGTTAAAAATTTTCCAGAACTGCAGTCGAACGTTTCTCGATCACACGAGAAACGTTCAATAATACAGTCCACTAGAACAGTTGCTTATCGCTGTGTAGGAATCCCGCTCCTGTTTATCATAAACAGAGTAAGGAGCGTGTGGATTGAAGCGAGTCAGACAACGCGACGAGCGTTGTCAAATATTTACAACCAAATTTCGGTCTCTTTTTGTTACAGAAGACCGAGAAGAGAGCCGTAATGGCCAGAAACCACGGCCAGGTTTTTTTTTTCTCGAGCCAGCCAACAGGCTAGAGTTTTTCCTGGCAACTTTAAAATAAATTTCTTAATTCTACTTTATTTAATTTTGTTTTTTTTCTTTAAATTTTTCAAATTTTAAATAAACGGTCTAGTCAATTGACTAGGCGAAAGAAATTTATAAGTGTACAGATTCACTTTCCCACACATTCCCACTCCCTCGTAATTCGGATTCCTCGTTAAAGGGTGAGAGCGACAACAACTCGCACCTATTTTAACAACATGCTATTATATTATAACACTACATTATCGAATGTGTTGGTTAAATATCTAAGTAATGGACCAATGACACTTAATGTTTAGGATGTTAAACCCTTATTCTGTAAAAGTAAACCGTATTTTAAATTTTTGAATGTAAAAGCTAGAAGAGAACTCTTTTTATACAAAATAAATTAAATTGTCTTACATAGAAGTCTACTTATGATTTCTATTGAAATGTGATCTTAAAATAAAAGACGCAGCAAGTGGTGAAACCATTGCGACGGCTGAAAATAAAGGCAATTTTCAACAATTTTTTGGACATTACAATGAAACTTCTTCTGATAAATGTTTAATGTCTTCGAAAGTACATTTCTTGAATTACTTCTTGTCAAAATTTCGTATAACAATATTAATTGTTATAACCATAATAGGAACCAGCGTGAGAGGCTTCCAAAAATTTCTTAGAAACGGGCGGACGTGTAATTTTTCATTGCAAGTTGTGAAACATGAAATCATGCAATTTTCTTAAAATGTAGGACGGTAGCTTCAGTTGCACGTACAAATTTTTAAAAATAATTATTTATTATAAAATATTTAAACTTTGAAGGAAATATTTTCAAAAACCTGTAACCAAATCAATATTTCTTTTAACACCACGTCGAAACTAATTATTCCATCGAAAATTCCGTACGTGCAACTGAAGAAAATAGTATTAAGAATCACCACACAAAATTTTAAGTAAATCGGATGAAAATTGACTGCGTTATTGAGACACGCAGTTTGAAAAGTGTGGTTTTGAGAAAAACGTGTTTAAAAAGTTTTGCACCAGATTATCTAAGAAATAACATTGGAGTTTTTAAACTTTCTAAAGGGGATCTACTTCAGGACCCAAAACCGTATCTTCTGTAGAAAGATCATCCTCATCTCTTTCATTTATATCTCCTTTTTCCTTCGACCCAATGTCATGTGTCGCTGTTTGTGTCAATATGCATAGCCTGTGATCCAATTTTAATATCATGGACCTTCATGATTTGTAATAATCCTGAATAGCTATTGTTAAATTGGTTGACGGCTAAATAAGTTGCCATTTGAACCACTTTAGTCGTGTATCGGGACATTCTAAGTACTCTTCATTCACACAATTATCTCGATGAAAATACTTCCTATTCATATAAAACCATTACCACATTAGAAATAATAAAAGAGTTTCAAATAAATGTTCAAAAGTAAAGAACAGTTAATTTCAAGCATTAGGCATATTACATCTTGTACATCTAAATGCATTTTTGCAAATTTTACTTTAATATTTTAGGGAGTCATTCTTAAAGAGACTATTGAAAAGAGATAATACAAAAATTTCAATTTTCCCAATCTGTCACAGTGATTTCTCCCCTTAAATTCAAACCCTTTTCATTTCTCCAAATTACAGATTTAAAAATAATTTAGATATTTACAAAAAAATGATAACAGATTTAAAATATTTCATCAAATTTAAACATTAGAGATACACAGTATTAATAAAAGATAATATTAGTACTATTGTGACACTCTTACTTGATTATAATATTAATACAGATACTTGATTATTAATTTATTAAGACATAAAGTTAATAAAGTCCCAGTAGATCATAAACATTTTAAAGAGCATACAACTTTCATAAAATATTTTATTAGTGATAGAAGTAATTTGAGTAATCTGAACGTTATAGCTACAACTATATCTTTAGTTAAGGAATCACAGATTCAATTTACGAGTAGTCCGACTAATAATATTAAGTTCTATGTTAAGACATTTGTTAATAAATATAGATATAATATTGATGATTTACTCAGATTTATTAAAGTAACTAGGCCAAATGGGAAAAATATTGAGATATTTATGTGTTTAAATATCGCGTCAATTCGACGTGCAAGAATAGTAGAATATTATTCGTCACCCGGTATTGTTTTTCTGCGTATGTAACATACTCGAGAATGTTCGGCTCTCATGTCCGCTACGCGCAAACAAGACCGGATACAAAAACGGTCACATACGAATTTCTTCGAAACATCACGCGATCGACGAAACTACGCGTGATTTCGAGCTAACGTCTCGGCGCGTGTAGAAAGAGAAAGTACGACAATAATAAGTTAAACAAAGACGAATTCAAATTCGGATACAGCGCCGCTAGTCGGAGATTCTCCCCTCCGAATTTGACAAACCGTATTAGATCGTCACTCTTAATTTGGAATCGGCAGTGAGCAGATGGGCATACGATCCCCCTCCCCCGTAATTTCCAAGAATTTCGAATAGTTTCGAGTCACTCGAACTTTTCCACGAAATTGTAAACGTGGGTTGGAAGTGCAGAACGAGAACGGATTGGGAACCCATCCGGTAACGTCAATACTTCCACAAAACCCGTTTACAATTTAAATAAGCAAAGAGTCATAAACGGGAACCACATGTTCAAATACGGAACGGATTGGAAGACAATCCTATACCGTGAACTTGTACAGGACGTTCAATACGGAACGGGTTGAAAAGCAACCCCATCCCGTGAACCTCCATAGCACGTTGATTCATTAAGCAACGTGGTGTCAGGCCCAATAGTAAGTCGACCCAAGGGCGCCGTTGGCAAACCGGCACCACACCGTGCCCGTACGCACGTAAGAAGGTGGTAAAGGGCCAAGGACCAGGGTACGGTTGCAGCCTTACAACCTCCATCCGTTACCCTCTCCTACGATGGTCGAAACCAGCAGTCGGGAAAGAAACGAGGTTGAAGCTCGTCTTCCCCAAAACTGCAATCAGCTGTTTCCCGGTTTAAAGGGAACATACATATACAGTCCACTAGCTTAGCTGCGTAACGCGGCGGCTGAGTTTCCCGCTCCTGAGTGCGACAAGCACAATCGGGAGCGCGTACAAATTAAAGCGAGACGGATAGAGTGACTAACGTTACCGTGTATTTACACCTAGTTCCGTCTCTTTTGTTTCAGAGCGGCGTGAAGCGAGAAGCCGCCATACACCGGTCAAACAAGCCGCTGCGCGTTTAAAGGCCAATAAACGGCGTCGTCGACCTGTTTCGACGATGCGAAAATAAAATCTAACGTGTGACAATTACTTTTCCATCCCCCTATTCCCTCGTGATCCGGGCCCCCGTTAGACGAGGTTCTCAAATAAATATTTGAGCCCTCCAAATTCTAACACTTGTTGTTCAGTCTCGTTATTTTATTATAATTGTTCGTTGGTTTTTCTTTTTGGTTTTATTATCTATTTTTGTAATAAAAGGTCGGTCCTAAAGACCGACGAAAAGAGAATCAATTTGCTGTCCGATTCACTTCCTCGATAAAACTCCCACACCTCTATCCGGACTCATTCGTTAAAAGTATCAACTTTTTAACACCGGGTATATGGTATTTTAGATCGCGGGATCCAGGCGGCGTGCGAAAGTGTCTGTCAGGAGTACCAAGATAAAGCCTAATCGTAAGTCTCACTTGCGTCGATAAAGCAGAGCAGGTAATCGATCGCCACCTATTGGATCTCGTATTGATCTTTAGATCAGTCTCAGAATGTACTAATTGTAACACGTGTCATACCGCTTTGTCCTTCTCGTTAGATAATTAAATACTATATATTAGTTATTAATAAACGTTAATTAAAATAATATACTGTGCAATAAAGTTTCAACAGTCTTCGAATATTCCGCATCTGAAAAATTTCATCGTAAATTAAACGTGCGTGTTTAAATAACGCGTTAATTCGTTATTAAGAAACGGCGGTTAAATTCTCGCGTGATCTTTTGAAAAAAAGGGGACATTTCTTATACGGTGTTGTCCTCAGTGTTCGCGACATTCGAGAGCCTTCTCTGCGTCGTAACCTGCTTCGGGAGCAATACCGTGTAGAAAAAATCCAAATTTACCTTCAATCATAGTCACGCGATCGGCCCAGTAACGGTTCCATGAGAACAGGTGTTACTACGCCGAAATAACAGAGAGGATTCAAAATTAAAACGAGACAGACAATTTCCCCTCTCGCGATCGCGGATAAGAGGGTCTGTCTCGACAATCACTTGCTATCTGGTTCTCGACGAGTTCGCTTCTTCCAAGCCGACCTCGTCCAACACCGCGATCACGATATACGCGCAATTAAATCCGTTTAATTGTATAGTTACACCACAGAACCGAAACGGAACGAAATTAAGACTGTGGTAAATTCGAAAGAATTAACCTAGTCGGATTTCGTACCTCACGGTTTCGTGAGTTTAGTGATCGTTGTGTGAACAGAACCGTTCTGGAAAAACGCAGCATTGAAACAATTTACAGTGAACAACCGGTGGCTGATCATAATCGTGTGTGCACTTCAATAGTGTTCGATTATCGCCACCGTTGCGTCAATTGTTTCAAATCATAAGCGATTTCCCACATTAACAACCGGTGGCTGATAACAATCGTCGTAACATTTAAATAGTGTTCGATTGTCGCCACCGTTGTGTGGAAGGCACGTACCGCTGTAATCAGCTGTCGTGCAACGAGAACCGAGAAAAACTTCTCGGTTTTCCTTGAATTTTTGTGCGATTCAAACACTCTGATAGGGGCCTTTTGGCGTATACCCTGAGTGGGATTGTCGTTTCCGAGGGTCGAAATTTCAGTTTGAGTACCACCCCCATAGGGGCCTTATTTGGCGCATTCCCTGGGTGCTCTCGGCTGAATTCGATTAGCTCGAACGTCGGTCACTCATCACCAGTGTGTACGGACACTCGGTGTAGAGCGACGTTCAAAAGGGCGCCGTGGTGTAAGCACCTTAACCTTCAGACGCTTCTAGCGCAGTTAAGGGCTTGCATCACACCGGTCCCGTACGGACCAGGAAACGACACGGAATCACGGAGTGGACAATTTTGGAGACTTACAACCTCCAACTGTTGTCACCTCCAGCCAAAATTCAAGCTAGCAGCAGAGGGAAGATCGAGGCTCAAATCTTGTCTTCCCCATCTGCTGTTAAAAATTTTCCAGAACTGCAGTCGAACGTTTCTCGATCACACGAGAAACGTTTAAGTATACAGTCCACTAACACAGTTGCGTATCGCTGTGAAGGAATCCCGCTCCTGTTTATCATAAACAGAGACAGGAGCGTGTGGATTGACGCGAGTCAGACAACGCGACGAGCGTTGTCACATATTTTCAACCAAATTTCGGTCTCTTTTGTTGCAGAAGACCGAGACGAGAGCCGTAAGTGGCCTACGGCGCGGCCAGGTTTTTTTTACGAGCCCACGAACAGAGCTCGTTTTTTCCTGGTGGTGGATTTTTAAAATATAAATTTCTTTGGTTTATTTTATTTTTTTGTTTTTCTTTTAATTTCAAAATTTAAAATAAACGGCCTAGTCTACGAGACTAGGCGAAAAGAAATTAGCAAGTGTACCATTCACGAGTCGGCCGTCTCCCGGGGAGGGGTGGCTTTGGCAATATCCTTGGATATTGCCAACGCCTTTAACACCCTGCCCTGGGAGGAGATAAGGAGGGGGCTCGAATATCATCGGGTTCCCCCTTGTCTCGGGGCGGTCATCGGGGATTATCTCCGCGGCAGGTGGATCGAGTATCCGAGCCGGGATGGGCATATGCGGAGGGAGGTGTACTGCGGTGTTCCGCAGGGGTCGGTCCTCGGGCCACTCCTGTGGAACATCGCGTACGACGCAGTGTTGCGGGCCGACCTCCCCGACGGCGTCAGCGCCGTGTGTTATGCAGATGACACACTGGTGCTGGCCGTCGGGGCGCACTGGGGGAGGGCCAAGCGTCTCGCGGAGGAGGGGGCGCAACGCGTCGTCGACCGGATCAGAGGGATGGGGATGACGGTGGCGGTCCATAAGACCGAGGTGATAGCGTTCCATTCACCTCGGCAGGATCCGCCACCCCCTCTGATCCGCGTGGGTGAGGCTAATATCGAGGTGAAGCCCCAGATGAGGTATCTGGGGCTGATCCTCGATAGCCACTGGCGCTTCGAGGAGCATTTCCGCTGCCTGGTCCCCCGGCTGGAGAGGATGGTCGGGGCTTTGGGCCGGATTCTGCCCAACCTGGGGGGCCCGGCGGGCCGAGTTCGCCGCCTCTATGTGGCAATGGTTCAGTCGGTGGTCCTATACGGGGCCCCCGTCTGGGCGGACGACCTGGCGGCCTCCCGGCGCGGCATGACTATGCTGCGTCGGGTGCAGAGGCGGATGGCTCTAAGGGTCGTCCGCGGGTACCGGACCGTGTCACATGAGGCGGCGACGGTTCTTGCGGGGATGCCGCCCATGGATCTCCTCGCGCGGTCGCACGCGATGATGTATCGTCACCGCGTCGACCGTCGCGCGGGGGTGGGGGCGGTCCCGGGTGTGCAGGAACCTGCTTGGGGCGAGTTGAAGCGCCAGGCCCGGCAGTCCGTGGTGCACGCGTGGCAAGAGCGGTTGGCTCTGTCTACCGCGGGGCACCGGACAGTCGGGGCTGTTGGGCCACTCCTATGTGAGTGGCTGGACAGAGGCCATGGAAGCCTCACTTACAGGATGGCACAGGTGTTCCCGGGGCACGGCAGCTTCGGGTGATACCTGTGCTGGATAGGGAAGGAGCCGACGGCGCGTTGCTGCCATTGTGACGCTGAGCAGGACACGGCGGAACATACCCTCGAGGTATGCGCTGCATGGGAGGGTGAACGCCGTGTCCTGATCGGCGTCATCGGGCGGGATGTCTCGCTGCCGGGCATGGTGCGCGCCATGCTCGGCAGCGAGGAGAAGTGGAGGGCGGTGGCCTCCTTCTGCGAAAACGTAATGTTGCAGAAGGAGACCGCGGGAAGGGAGCGCGAGCGTCAGCGCGTTGCTGAGGCTCGCGCTCGTTTGGTGGCGAGAGAGCGTCGCCTGGGCGTCAGGCGACGCGGGCGGCCCCCTCGGCGTGGCGCATGACCCAGGCTGGGAGGGGGGTCCTGATAGGAGCCCCCTCCCGCCAGGCGGGGTAGGGTCGGACCGGATGGGGTGGCAGTGCCTCCTGTCCGGCTCCGGCGCACGGAGCGGCACCCTCGGTGGCCTGGTGCGGCCATGAGCTGCCGGCCTCCGAGGGGTGGAAGAGGGGTCGCGGCGGTTGCGAGTTGGGGCTCGCAGCCGCCACTAGACGCGGCCCCGGGACGGATGGCGGCAGGACGAGGCCACATCGTCCTGCCGCTATGAGACAGGGCGATTACTGGGGGGACCGTTTGTCCCCCCGCGGGTGGGCGCAAAGCGCGGGCACGGGGAGGATACCGGAAGTATACTTCAAGCGATTCCCGGTATCCTCCCAAATCGTGCGGAAGGGTCACCGTGGGGTTTTTAGTGGGTAGGTCCCGCGCCCGTTATAATGGGCGCGGGGAATCCCACACACCCCTCCCGCCTCTCCCCAAAGAGGTGGGAGGGAGTCTTTCGAAGATTTTCCCCACGAAAAGTGTACCATTCACTTTCCCACACATTCCCACTCCCTCGTAATTCGGACACCTCGTTAAAGGCTGAGAGCATTTTTAAATTGAAGTGTATTTGAAAAATTAATAACAGTTTTATTCGTAAGTAACTCGGAAGAATCGTGATACACGTACACGTAGACATTTACGAATAACATAATCGCGGTACGTGTTTATTTAATTGCATAGTGGTTAGTGCCTGAAAGGATTAATTGTGGATACTTGTGGACACTGTGGACAATCGTGGGGCGTGTATAATCGCATGTGGGTGATTTTTGTTCACAACATTGTGTATTGGAACTGGCATTCACCCTTTCTCTGTGAAAATCTCGTCGGACGAGTTTTGATATGCCCTTCTGGATTTTCATAAGACAGGTTGAATCTTATTCAACGTAAGGTGTTCGCATTCCCATAAGTGGACAAAAATCTAAGGCTGTCGATAATGTCGGTAAGCAGAATTTTTCATGCTGCGTGAGAACCACTAGCACTCGCCTGCCGCAACCGTCCGCGCGAACCAGCTGTTTAGCGGATTGTCATTCTACAGGCGGAACTTTAAATGTTAATAACTTTGCAACGAAGCCTCCATCAACAAATTAGTATTCTTGATTTTCGTCTTATTTTGGCCTCTACTATCGCTCATTAAAATTTTTGCTAGAGGTGGCCGAACACCCTGTATAGGTATTGTTATATTTGGGTTGTTCGTTCCATTAATTTATACAATTATTTTCCTTTCAGGTTTTAACTATATTACATCGTTGGGTTGTTCTTTTCCAAATTATTCTATTATTCGCCGTTGGTTTGTTCTTTTTCTAATGATTCGTTTCTTTATCTTACTTCGTTGGGTTGTTCAATTCATTATTTCAAACAATTAGGTTTTCATTTGTTATCTAGGTTATATTTTTGTATATGTATATTCATTCAATTAATATTATTTTTCTTGTATAACTATTAATTTTTACTTGAGTTTTTATGCAGATCAATTTCTAGGACACCAACAGATGACGTCGGATTCATCCGCCGCGATTTAAAAGTAAGCCGATTAAATTTAAGCTTCGTCGCGATTGTAAAAATTAACGTCGAATATTTCTTTTTCCTTGTTTCTTTTTCCTATATTTCCTTCATCTCATTAATTCAAGTTAATTCTCAATTTCACCTACGACGTTAATTTTCAGTTTATATTGTATATTATTTTATTTAATGCGTAGCATGCCAAGTGATGAATTAATTAATAGCTTCTTTTTTAGTCTCGTTCCCTCGTTTCTAGCTCCGATCACCGCTGCTTTGATGTAGAAAGCAAGTGATCGGCCGTTTAGATGGTTCGAATGGCCAGTTGCCGTCCTCTGGCGAGACGATTCTAGGGAAAGAGTATTCGGCCGTAGAGGGGACCTGTTCCTGTCTGCGGTAGCCCCGACTCAGGATCTCTCTCCTGTGTCAGACGTCCCGGGTTGGGTCCTACGGGCTCCCAGCAGGATGCGTTGGAGAAATGGGGAACCCGTGTCAGGTGCGTCGATTCTCCTCCTCTTCAATTGGACTTGCTAAGAGGCAACGAGCTGACCCTTTTGACCCGCTATTCGGTTCGTGTCGCACCTCTTGTTCGCGTCTCCCACAATTTAGCTTCCTCCTTTTTTTAAAAAACATATCTACTTGGCATCTTTTTAGTTTCGTAATCTAGTTTCTAGGACTGTAACAGAGAGAACGATCGAACTTTGATTCCATCGATCTCACTTCGGGTCTCCACTCGCAGCAACCTCCTCGTGGTGAGACCTGGTAATCGGTGTTACCCACGAAGAAGAACTTCTTCATTATGGGTAACACCGAGCTAATGGCTGCGAATTTAAAACAATATAAATTTGATTTTTAATCTAAATCAAAATGAAATGTTGTCTAATACTTTTTGGTAGGTATCCATGAGCTCTACTTCCAGAAAAAATTTTAATAAGATACGTTCATTATTCTAGAAGTTATGATCGTTTGAAAATTGACAATTTTTCTGGGGGTTTTGTCACTTTACGGGGTTAAGGAACAACTTTTCGAATATTTCTAGAATGTCTACATATTCATCACCAAAATATGCGTTGTTTGCATGTTGAAACATTAAAATCCTCCAATCCGTTCAGAAGTTATAATATTTTAAACATACGCATGAAATTTCAAGCGAACATTTCTGGCCATAAATTATATTTTCGGTAATGAATTTTTGAATTTCTGAAATAAATTGTTTGAAAATAGTTTATCAAATAAGACTATGTGTTCAAGAATTAATTCATCACATGACCATGGCCCAGAGATGCCAGAAAAGCACCGCCGGGTGCACACGCGCACATGCCAGATACGCGTACGTGAGCTCGTGGAGTTTCGGAAAGTCGACAAAGGCATACTGACGCATGCCCTCTTTCTCGATTCTCCGAAGCTGCCCGAAGTAATTTCGGATCGCCTCGTGGGAGTCGAGGGAGAAAGGCTCACATTTGCCTTCTCGCTCTAAACAACTGAAATCCGACCTCCTGTCAACGGCATACGATTTGGATTCTCGAGCCGAGATTCTCGACTGCCCAGGCATTTTTACTTTCCGACCTATGTAGGCGCACATAAGCAAAGTACCCATAATGAAAAAAAAATTTTGTAAAATTTATTTTACGGAAATACACGTTTTAAGACCTCCTGATCATATTTTAATTATTGAAAAAAAAGAAATTTTTTTTTATTCCCATGTATGAGCACACATATGTATATTATTAATACGATTGAATATAAATAGCTGAATGAATTTAAATGAAACTTTACATTTAAGTTTTATGTTCTCATTTCAAAGGCGTGTGGACGGATTCAAATACGTGAACACTAAACGTAACGATGTAATTATATTATTTAATATTTACTAACTATTTAACATAAAGAACATAAAAGAAAGACATAAAACGTAAACGTAAAAGATCATAAACGTAAAACTGTGATTGCTCTCGACTAACGTTCGATACAGAGTGACGTTCCTGCAGTGAAAGTCGACCCTTCCTTATTTCTATCTTATAATAATGATCTAAACAAAACGCACGTTCGAGACGCAGTCTCTAAAACGTATTTCAGCTTAAACCTAAACACCTCACTCGATACCTACTCTAGCTTAGACTAAACACTCCTATCGACGCAAACGATAACGGTTTTCCTAGCCACACACATACATTCCTTACAGATTACCCCTCAAAAACTTCAAAAAAGTAAAAAAATTACGCCAAGTACATCAAATCAAGTAAATCACAAAACATAGAAGATAATAATAATTACAAAATTAAAAAAAGATGTGAAATCAAAATGAGTTGCCAGTACATAAAGATGCTTTCCAACTACGCTTTAGATGACACAGCTACATATGCACAGCTAAAATTCCATTACCCATAATGGCTATTTATACAAAGAAAAAATGTATTAAATAATATTAAGCAGATATATTTTTATACAAATAAATATTTTAATACGAATAAATATTTTATTCAAAATACTTGGCGCTGCGAAACCGAAAAAATGTTAATTGTCTTACAATTAGTATTAATAATTTACAATTACTCCCTTACAATCTAAAATACATAAACATATACATACATATATTAGAAACGCAGTCAGATTTATTCTACATATATTTAATTCTAATATAATACGTAGCATATGCACACGCACACACACAGTTACGAACGCACCCACAAGAACGAAAAAGATTGATCCAATTTATACATGTTTATTCAGTTTAGCAACACCAATTCGGGGCGCAGCGCCAAGTATTTTGAATAAAATATTTATTCATATTAAAATATTTATTTGTATAAAAATATATCTGCTTAATATTATTTAATACATTTTTTCTTTGTATAAATAGCCATTATGGGTAATGGAATTTTAGCTGTGCATATGTAGCTGTGTCATCTAAAGCGTAGTTGGAAAGCATCTTTATGTACTGGCAACTCATTTTGATTTCACATCTTTTTTTAATTTTGTAATTATTATTATCTTCTATGTTTTGTGATTTACTTGATTTGATGTACTTGGCGTAATTTTTTTACTTTTTTGAAGTTTTTGAGGGGATCTCACTTCTTTTTTCAAAGATTAATTGTACTATTATTTGCAAATTCGTATTCATACACACGTATTAATTATTTATTTATCCTGAATGCATGGAAAATCTTCCAGTCGATTAGATCGAAACATTTGGATCAAATGTTGACGCATTAACGCATGATTGTACGTTACTTTGTTTGGTAATTTATTGATGAATAATAACGAAACAGCAAATGCACTCGCAACAACTCCGCAATCCCGACTGTTAGGTTGAGCTTGTAGGGGAAGGTGGGACAAGATGGGGTAGTTAAGGTTTGATGATGAATAAAACAGGTTTTCATAATCAACTAATCATTTTTTTTTGTTTGAATCATTCTTTGGTAACAAGTCTTTCAGTTTAACTATGCACCAACCTAATCTCTATACAGGTTTTAATAGAAAATTTCAGAAAAAGTCCTTTCTCCCGATTGTTCGGTTGAATTTGTACATGTGGACATTTAATAAATTCTTCGTCGATTTTTCCGCCATGTTTGGTCAAAAAAGGGTATAACTTCTTAAGGTAAATTTTAATTTGTGCAAAATCTGTATGTGATCCTGATGAAATGAGGATGTTATAATTGCGGTGTTTCCACGTTTTCTTGATATATGAGTCTTTTGCTCTGTGATTGGCACGAGAATCAATTATTTTGGTCTAATCATTAGAAAAGATGTATCATTTTCCTCGGTCCGTCTTACGTATGTAGTATCAAACCATCCTGGAACAATAAGAAACTTTGATTTTTATATCTAGGTTTGTGAGGGACATGATGGGTAACTGTCACTTTCATTACCCTGTCATACCCCTTCTCGTCTGACTATAATAATCATACATATAAACACTGCCCGAAACATTATTTACAAAATCATAAAATAACACACGTACCTTATAGCCAGCTAAATTCTGCCTCAGAAACATATAATACATGCACTGGGGATCTTCTATATTATTATTATATCACTGTCACGGGTCCTAAAAATAAGGAAAAAGTAAGAAAATCCCAATAAATGATAAATTTTGATCTATCTTCGTCACACGTCCACGTGTTTACGGCGCACTGCAGCCTATCGAGTGATGTTAGAACATAAGGCGCGTATGCAGCCAGTAAAGCTTACTCGGAATACTCGGAATAGCGCAAAGCAGCTCAGCGAGTTTACTTTACTTATTTTTTGATTAAGGATAACTTCTACGTAAGTTTACCATCTACGAAAAGAAACCATGTGCACTGCATTGCCGATCTATATGAATTATATGTATAGTACTTTGTGTACAGTCATGGTGCGCGAAGCAGCTTATGGCGCTGAACGTATTTAACATTGAACTGTATTAACAACCACAATTAACACCTTTCGAAGAAAAATATGTATGCATTTTTAGCATTTCGTGGCCAAGCTTGATTTTCTACTCGTAAATCATCAACGGATACCCACGTTGTACCCTTACCCCTTACCATACTCGTGTAATGACCATCGGAAATACTTTTACCGCGGTGAAAAGTCGCTGCCTTAAGTTTGTAACAGTGATCTACCATTTGTATTTTAGTAGTAGGTATTGCTTTGATGTAGAAATTTTCTACTTTCGTTGTTCCATTACTATCGTGATCGAACAAATGTAATTTTGCAATAAGAATTTGTTTGGAAGCAGTTATATCGACTTTCTTCATTGTGTTTGAATTTGCATTATCACAATTATTGCACGGATCTTTCAGATTTTTCCATCCTGTGAAATTGTGTTTTATTATATCTTGAAATTCAAATGATTTTTTTTTTACCATCTTGGGCAGTGCAAGATGTACCACACAATTTGTACTAATAGTAGTACTTGTGTAATTACACGTTAAACATCTTAATACCGTTGTTATTTCGTGTTGTACTGCATTCTTAATCAGAATCTCATGATCACAAAGAGAGGTAATAAACTCAGCTGCATCATGCAGCTGATTGTAAGCGTATTTTTCTCCTGCGAATTGACGTAATGATATTATGTTTGGATTTTGATCCGATTTATATTGGTCCATAAAGATTTTTATAATATGATCAGCTTTTTCAGTCGTTAATAAGTTTTCTCTTATGGATGAACAATATAACATGCATTGGATTGTGGCATTCGCATAACAAGACACACCATCAGAATTCGGGAGACCTCTTACGTAGTATTGAGTGATATCCACCATGTGATCATTAGTATTCTGACATTCGGATACATTATAATTAGGTACCGCCCAAACAGCATCACAAACTTTGAGGATGCGTTTTTTAGAAATTGAAATAGTCATAAGATCAGGTCTATATTTTTTTCGCAATCTATTGTACTCTATTATAGCCGATTCTTGTGCCTTTACGGAAGATGGATCATAATTGACAAGATGCAATCCTTGTAATGTGGTCACCCGTGAAAGAGCAACGTAAATTTGTCCGCAAGTAAATATTGAATTACCTGCTTCTACGACAGCATTCTGCAAGCTTAGTCCCTGACTTTTGTGAATAGTTATACCATAGCTGAGGCAAATCGGAAATTGTTTTCTAATAACGAACGCTCTATCCATTACTTCAAATTTAACACATACACGTTCTATTATATGTTCTTGCCCCGTGGGTAATATAATATTTAATTTTTCAACGTCATTATCAACACCTCGTATAACTGAAACAAGTTTAGCAATGGTACCGTTGACAAGACCTAGCGTAACATCGATATTTCTTCTAATCATGATTTGCACTCCTACTTTAACAATTACGACCCTTGCAAGTCCCGCCGTTCGGGAGCTATCATCGTCATTATTGTTTAGTACCTTTGACACCTTTTTATTCAAGTACGGTGCACAATTCATTGTATCATGAGCAATCAAATGGATTTCTTCGGATGGAAATCGACTCAGCATTGCAGCGTTCAAAACATCGCACTGAACACATGTGGGAAGTAAACACACCGTATTAGATCCCACATTAAGCATGTAATCACATAATTCGTTTAATCGGTCATTACAACAATTTGTCGCTTTGAAATTTAATTTCCTCGATTCTAAAAGTTTTGTATCCGAATCGGTCACTACTCCGGTGCGAATTCTCGACAAGATGTCTTTGTAAATATTATCACCCTTCTGTCGCATGTTTATTGTCAGTTCGTCATAGCTAAACAAGGCAGACCATAAATTATAAGAACCTAACCCTCCAACATTTTTCTCTATACTCTTATTGGATAATTGTATAAAAGCAGGTTCTTCGTGAACAGGAGGAAGTTGTAGTAAGTCACCAAATAGCAGCATAGGCTTTTTTCCGAACCAATCAGCATCATCGGAATCTGCAGTATCAAATATTTCTGTAAGTCGTAGATGTATGTACAGGAAAGTTACGTTAGAAACCATCGAAATTTCATCGATGATTACTAAAGCAACATTTTTTAGTTGATCCCGTACAATTTGAAGGACTGCATCGCTAAGTTGCCTATACTGGGCTGTATGCCCATGTTCTACAGGTAATTGAAATAATCGGTGTATGGTAAGACCTTCGATATTAAAAGCTGCGATTCCAGTAGGAGCAGTTACTGCTGCGTCTTTCCCGATAATCTGCTTGATCCAGTGTCTGATAGTTTTTATTAAAAAACTTTTCCCAGTGCCACCTTCTCCACTCACATAAAGTCTGAGAATGTTATCGTTAGACGTCAAGGACTTAGTAACTGCATCAAATATCCGCTTCTGATCATGGTTCAATTCCGAAATCATTTCTTGAAGATCACCACAGTCAAATTTGTTTCCCGCGTCTTTAAAATCTTTCATGGCGCCAACAGTTTCAACGGGGACACAGTCTATTGGGTGATCGCCTTGATCATTTCCTTCTTGTTCTACAGTATTCAACACGTTCTTTTCAATTTCTTCCTTTATATGATCACGCGCTTCTTGAATATCCGTTATTCGTTCGTGATATTGAACTGCTTCTGTCAATTGTGATTCTAGCGACAAAAAAGTCTCCGCATATGTGTTAAAACCATTTCTCAATTCGTCGGTTTTTCTCCAAGGTTTGAATAATAATAATAATGAGAAATAATAATTCTTAGGTTGGATTTGAACATTGTACTTATAATGATTGATAAGATAGCCTCTGCTCCTTTTTTTCAAAAACAAAGAAGCACGGATTTCATAATATTCAGTTTTTTCAGACGGTTTATTTTTAGTAACGTCATACCACATAGCAAAATCGTACAGATGCATAGATTCTAATTCCTTAGGTCTGTTAGGATAGTGATCATCTATGAGGGATGGACAAAATATGTCTGTGGATTCACCCTCCAGCTCCTCAATCTCTTTACGAGTTTTCAATTTCCTACTTCTCAGTATATTTACATCTAACCATCTAATAGTAGTATTGGAGTCAGTGCCATGCAATGATAATCCTAAAAGAGTATCAGCGCATTCAGGCGCTCCACATTCTCTATGATTTAGCATGCGCATTCCAAGGTTGCACAGCAGACTAGACAATGACTTAGTAGAATTTATTGCTGCCATAGTGTCCGTAGCGTAACTCTTTTCCGGCTTTGACACGTACTTAGTACAGTAACATGTTACCAACCCTGTCTTTTCACCAATATATTGTATATCCATGTTACCTCTCCAAACCATAAGAACGGCAGCATTAAAATCATTGATACGAGCTTCCCGTGTTGAACGTGGAAGATCATAGAGTCTACCTTTTGCTTTCAATTGTTTTCTAGCACCTATAGAAACAGCTACATCCCTTATTATCAAAGTATCTGTAACTGGACGTGGAAATGAAAATCTACATACTTTACGGAAGGAATTTTTAGTTTTTTTGTTGCGTAGACAATAGCTATTGCATTTATGCATTTGATGTGCAATTACACGACTATATAATTCTGGCGACACATGCGGTGATGGCAATCTGCAAGTGACGTATTTCCTAATGAATCGTGCCACATCTTCCTTCGAAGATTTATCGATTATAGGAGCATCTTCAATCCAAATTAAAAGATGAAAATGTTGTGATCCCCTGCTTTGATATTCTCTGCGCCAAAAGTAATGAGTGACCTTGCCAATCGGATTGTCGGGCGAACAAATGAAATCCAGCATAGCGTTGAATGCATTATCTATAAATCGAGCAGTTGAAACGGGATCAGAAGCAATGAGTTCGTTCGGGGACATTTTAGCCACCGATGGGCCGTTTACTTCACGAACATATTCTATTAAATCTGTCCATAGCCACTCACTTGGACTAAGCGTGAGGAACCATGTAGCTGGTCCATAATGGTGTATCATACAGTTCAAATCGTTTCTCGGTTTTCGCCAATACCGTGCTGTATTACGTAATCTGGAAAATATAGTGTTCAAATTCGTTTTTAGCTGATCTTTAGAGAGTTGCTCAAGAAAACCAGCAGCTGTGTATTTTTCACGTGGATTTACGACGTTCATTTTGTGAAAAATTCCAGCGTTCAATTGCCGCATATTGGTATCGTGTAATAAATGAAAAATATATTGCATGTTCAATCTGAATTGCGAATGCTTGGACATCAGTTTGGACTTAATGAATTCATGATCAGTCAAATGGACCAATCTTTCTTCATGCTGTCCGTTCACCCCATAAGGATATAAATCTGGGAAACATTTCACATCTAAGTGTTCAGCACGATGACCCAACGGAATGTCATGACCTTTAAGCATTTGATAGAGTGCGGTAGCAGATTCATTAACCCTTTTGTCATACATTGGATAAATCGTAAACTGATCATAATATGAATCAGATTGTGACATTTGCGTCAATAATGCACGTTTGTGGTTTTCATCGATATTAAGTGTTTCACCTTCAACGTCCTCGATAGATTCGTTATTATCATCATTGGCAACAATTTCTTCTTGAAATTCTGTATCTGGTAATTTGGCACTCAGCAATAAATCGTGCGATTGTGGTAAAACAATTTCTGAGTATAGAGGATTATTGGCTTTCAACCATACTAAGGCATTCCATACTTTCTTCAAGTCAACTAACTTTTCCCAAACTATTTTAGATTTTGTTGGAACGCCCCGCACCAATATGTATAATTCGTGATTTTGATTTAAAGGTTCAGTCGAAGGACAGATTTTTTTTAAATTTTCTTGTAACGGCAAAGGAAGGTGAAATGTTCTCCCCTTTACTTTTGGAAACATATGTTTATGTGGCATATTTTTACGCATTACTGTATCCATTCTCACAACCGTTTGAAACGGTTTAGCTCTTTGAATGAGAATTCGTTCGTAATCGTTCAACACTGTTATTTCTGGAACTGAACGTACAGCAAGCTTATTTAAAATACATTTTGGTGGTATGGAATCTTTGCGAATTTTATCGTGACAATATCGGCAAATAAAATGCATGTCACCAACTTTGTATCCAATATGATTTAACAATGTTTGCATTACATTTCCCTTATATGTTCTTTTAGAAATATCAAACTTACGAACCTCTCTTTGAAAACAGAGTTTCTCGCAGGAAACGCACGGGATGCGTGGTGTGTCCATAGACCGCTTTGTGAAAGCTTTAAATGCTAAATAATATCGAGATATAATCTCTTCTTCGTTCAAACTTACGTCAGTATTATTTTTTTGTAACGCTTCAGCTTCTTTCCGAGCTTGCAGTGTTTCGTTCAAGTGTTTCAAGGTCATTATCGTTTAAGGCTTTGTCTAAATTATGTAATTGGTCTTTATAAATGCTCGCTATTTTGTATATCATTCTCTTCAAATGTCGTAAATCCGGAAAGTGAGGTGCCAAAATCTCAATGGCTAAAAAATTGGACTTACATAGTTTAGGGTTTATGTAACAACCATGAGAATGACCAACTTTTTCAGCATGCACTTTATTAGAACAGCTACTGATATGGTTGTTCAACTTATGTACCTTTTTTAATGAGCATTCTAACAATCGTTTGAAGAAATCCTGTAAATTATTCAGAATTTCAACATCTTTTGTTTTACAAAGATAACTACAATGCCATGCTTTTCTCGCCTTCTTCGATTGCAATACAGGTAGAACGTTTATAGCTTTCCCTTCCGAATTCATTATGATTGATTCAGAACCGCTGAAAATATGGTACGAACTTTCCGCAAAATATGATTCTGAAGAAGATGTATGTCTGGATTGTCCACACAAAGCATTAATCCTGTCATCAACTTCTAAACATTCTGCTGTGCGCGTTAAGGAAACTTCCACTTTTTCTTTACAATCTTTCAACAGTTTCGTCATTTTCAAAATGTACTTTTGCCTAATATGAAAACACCATTTTATTATACGTTCAGCTTCCAATCTACTTGCTTCTCCGGACGGCATGCTAATAACTTTTGAAAGTTTTCTAATATAAGTTTCTTTGTTATTTTTGGTTGCTATATTGTTATTTGTTATAGCAATATAACGATACTTTTTTATTATTTGCAGAGCAGCACGACGTTTTGCTACTTTATTATAATCATCTCCTTTACGTATTTCATGATAATATACCTTCCACTTTTTGGACATAACTTCTTTATTTAGCTGATAAAATTTTTTTCGCTTTCCGCATATCACTTCTGTATTTGCGTCATACTGCATTTTTCTATTTTTTAATATACCTTCTTTGTGTGCGATATAATATTCATAATTAGAAAGTTTTTTGTCTTTCTCGCCTTTTTTACAATCTTTGCCTTTTTTCATATTCCACTCCTCTTTCTTTGCTTTATAAACAGCTTTTCTTTTTAAATTAATTTCCTCTTTATGCCTTTTATAATAATTAGATTTGTATTCTTTTCTATTGCATGGTACGTATACATTGCTGATTTTTGACTTCGAAACAAATGGTGGATCTGTCTGAATTATATTTTTTGTATTTATAGTGACTTCTTTGTCACTAAGTGGTACATTTTGAACTGGAGATATTTCATCATTTTTTTCATGAGTAATGTCACTTTGACCAATTTTAAATGCAGGATAATTTCCACAAGAGAGATTTTTATTAATTGTATTACCAATTGCAGATTCATATTCATCATATATACAACGTGTTAATTGTTGATACTGAATGCATGGAAAATGTTCTATACGATTAGATTGAAACATTTGGATCAAATGTTGACGCATCAACGCATGATTGTACGTTACTTTGTCTGGTAATATTTTGAATAATAACGAGACAGCAAATGCAATAGCAAAAACTCCGCAATCCCGAGTGTTAGGTTGAGCTTGTACACGTGGAAATTCAATAAATTCTTCGTCAATTGTACCGTCATGTTTGTTCAAAAAAGGGTATAACTCCTGCAGAAAAATTTTATGATGACTATGCAACTTCGAGAAATTAAAAGAATCATAAATATAAACTCTTCTTTCATCATGTTTATAGAAGCTACAAACCCAGTGTCCCCCTGCACTGGTTTTAAAATCTTCGCTTTGGTGTAAAATCTGTATGTGATTCTGTTTTTCAGGAACTGGTTGAATTGTACCAAGCATTTGAATTCTCCACGTCTCGCGTGGTTTATAATTAGAGTTAGCTTCTAATAATTTATGAAAATATTCGATATGATCATCTGCTAACCATTCACCTTTACTGATAATTTGCATGTTATTAACACTGAGCGGTGAGATATTAATTCTACGATTCATTACAGACATGACGAATTATACTTTTATTTATATATATAATAAAAGGTGGTTTGGTTATGATTCAATAATAAATATATAATATATATATATTATATATACAGGGTGTTCGGCCACCTCTAGCAAAAATTTTAATGAGTGATAGTAGAGGCCAAAATAAGACGAAAATCAAGAATACTAATTTGTTGATGGAGGCTTCGTTGCAAAGTTATTAACATTTAAAGTTCCGCCTGTAGAATGACAATCCGCTAAACAGCTGGTTCGCGCGGACGGTTGCGGCAGGCGAGTGCTAGTGGTTCTCACGCAGCATGAAAAATTCTGCTTACCGACATTATCGACAGCCTTAGATTTTTGTCCACTTATGGGAATGCGAACACCTTACGTTGAATAAGATTCAACCTGTCTTATGAAAATCAAGAAGGGCATATCAAAACTCGTCCGACGAGATTTTCACAGAGAAAGGGTGAATGCCAGTTCCAATACACAATGTTGTGAACAAAAATCACCCACATGCGATTATACACGCCCCACGATTGTCCACAGTGTCCACAAGTATCCACAATTAATCCTTTCAGGCACTAACCACTATGCAATTAAATAAACACGTACCGCGATTATGTTATTCGTGAATGTCTACGTGTACGTGTATCACGATTCTTCCGAGTTACTTACGAATAAAACTGTTATTAATTTTTCAAATACACTTCAATTTAAAAATGTAAAAAGGAATCGCAGGATAAATGAAATTTTCGCATCGATTTACGTTCACGGCGAAGAATGTAACAATACTAGCAGCTGACTGTGCCATCGACCGACGAGGTTCAGAGAAACATATGCCGAACAGGCCCCGATTCTACGTCACTCGCCTCGCTTATCTCTCTCACACACAGCGGAGACAAAGGGCAGCATCGGCACGTGTTCGGCCAGCTAGTCAGTCGTAAAACAGTATCAGTCAAGCTAGTTCACGTGACACATTTCAGTTATGTATTAAGTAGCATGTAAGAAATACAGTGATATAAACAATCAGCGAATACTTATTAAATTCCTGTTTACATTTTTAAATTGAAGTGTATTTGAAAAATTAATAACAGTTTTATTCGTAAGTAACTCGGAAGAATCGTGATACACGTACACGTAGACATTCACGAATAACATAATCGCGGTACGTGTTTATTTAATTGCATAGTGGTTAGTGCCTGAAAGGATTAATTTGTGGATACTTGTGGACACTGTGGACAATCGTGGGGCGTGTATAATCGCATGTGGGTGATTTTTGTTCACAACATTGTGTATTGGAACTGGCATTCACCCTTTCTCTGTGAAAATCTCGTCGGACGAGTTTTGATATGCCCTTCTGGATTTTCATAAGACAGGTTGAATCTTATTCAACGTAAGGTGTTCGCATTCCCATAAGTGGACAAAAATCTAAGGCTGTCGATAATGTCGGTAAGCAGAATTTTTCATGCTGCGTGAGAACCACTAGCACTCGCCTGCCGCAACCGTCCGCGCGAACCAGCTGTTTAGCGGATTGTCATTCTACAGGCGGAACTTTAAATGTTAATAACTTTGCAACGAAGCCTCCATCAACAAATTAGTATTCTTGATTTTCGTCTTATTTTGGCCTCTACTATCGCTCATTAAAATTTTTGCTAGAGGTGGCCGAACACCCTGTATAAGCGTGGCGGTTATGCGCTCGCGGATGACCAACTTTATTGAAAGTGGTTATACTCGAGACACGGCGCACTGCAGCCGTTCGAGTGATGTAAGATAAGGCGCATAAGTATGCAGCCAATAAAGCTTACTTGGAATAGCGCACAGCAGCTGCTCGAGTGTACTTTATGTATTTTTGGAATACTCCAACCAATAAAAAAACGAGAAAGGGTATAGCCGAATAAGGGGGTCAAATGTGCCCTTGAACGAAATGTGACATACGATTGATCCATCGATAGAGCATCAAGAAAAAACGTTCTGTGCCAAATTTTAACCCTCTATCTTGTTTGGAAGGGTAGTTATTGAGAAAATTCGGATTAACGAATTTCTGCCTATTTCCCCTACTTAATCGAGTACAAAAATTATGAAAAAAATCTGGTGCATTGCGACTATTGAGATACGTGTTTGAGAATTTTTTCCGATTTTTCGATTTCAAATCCTAGGTGTGAAAAATTAAAAACGCAAAAAAACGCAGAAAAATACCGATTTCGTATTGAAGCTTTCGAGACACTAGATTTATATAATTACTGTAAATGCATATTGTCATTGGTTATGTCCCTGAATTTTTTCAGATTTTTTGGCAGGGTGCGCCGTAGTAGCAAAAATGAAAAACGGAGTTTTTCGGCGTTTTTCGCGTGAAAAAGCAACTTATACTTTGAATTTTTGTATTCCCTTTAATAGATAACTATATTCTGTGGTTTTAAACATTTTCATGTTGAGTAAAACAGTGTATACAAGAAGAAAAGCAAAAATAAGTCAAGAAAAAAAATGTGCTATGCGCGTTGTATTCAGAAGTATCAGCATTATTTCCAAGAGCTGCGATGGTGCAGTGAGTAAGATGCTTGGCTGCGAGACAGCTGGAAATTTTTGACGCGCGTTCGCGCGCTGCTACGTTGCATTTTTTTTTATTATATTAATTTTTTTTTTTTTCAATTTCTAACTAAACGACAATGAAAAACTATTAGTTTATTAATATTTAAAAAATATTTTCACTTAAAATATACGCAAAAACAATTATGGAGCAGTTTCTATTCCATCATTTCTCTAGTATTTGCTTAAATACCCGACTGTTTAATTTTTTCTACGTTAAATGAATATACGTAGTTAGTTTTAAAATTGCAAACCTTTAATAAGTTTGAATAGTGGAAGAAGATTTCTTCAATAAAAAGAACATTAGCAGTCTTTGCATATAGTTACGGATATCATGATGACAAGATTTATGATGTGCAAGGTTTATGAATGTTTACGTCTATTGGCAGTCTAAATTACTTATTTTAGACGAGAAATTGTTCTCTTATTATCCCTTTCCGTTACACATGTCCACATTTTCGCTTTGTCGACCAGATACGCGTTTAGTGTCTTACTACCTCAATATACATAGGAATTTCCTTCCCATTCGACAAAGGCTGCTTATATTCTTTTTATTGAAGAAATCTTCTTCTACTATTCAAAGTTATTAAAGGTATGCGATTTTAAAACTAAGTACGTATATTCATTTAACGTAGAAAAAATGAAACAGTAGGGTATTTAAGCAAATATACGACTAGAGAAATGATGGAATAGAAACTGCTCCATAATTGTTTTTGCGTATATTTTAGGTAAAAATATTTTTTAAATATTAATAAACTAATAGTTTTTCATTGTCGTTTAGTTAGAAATTGAAAAAAAAAAAATGTAACGTAGCAGGGCGCGAACGCGCGTCAAAAAGTTGCAGCAGTCTCGCAGCCAAGCATCTTACTCACTACACCATCGCAGCTCTTGGAAATAATGCTGATACTTCTGAATACAACGCGCATAGCACTTTTTTTTCTTGACTTATTTTTGCTTTTCTTCTTGTATACACTGTTTTACTCAACATGGAAATGTTTAAAACCACAGAATATAGTTATCTATTAAAGGGAATACAAAAATTCAAAGTATAAGTTGTTTTTTCACGCGAAAAACGCCGAAAAAATCGGTTTTTCATTTTTGCTACTACGGTGCACCCTGCCAAAAAATCTGAAAAAATTCAGGGACATAACCAATGACAATATGCATTTACAGTAATTATATAAATCTAGTGTCTCGAAAGCTTCAATACGAAATCGGTATTTTTCTGCGTTTTTTTGCGTTTTTAATTTTTCACACCTAGGATTTGAAATCGAAAAATCGGAAAAAATTCTCAAACACGTATCTCAATAGTCGCAATGCACCAGATTTTTTTCATAATTTTTGTACTCGATTAAATAGGGGAAATAGGCAGAAATTCGTTAATCCGAATTTTCTCAATAACTACCCTTCCAAACAAGATAGAGGGTTAAAATTTGGCACAGAACGTTTTTTCTTGATGCTCTATCGATGGATCAATCGTATGTCACATTTCGTTCAAGGGCACATTTGACCCCCTTATTCGGCTATACCCTTTGTAATAAACACTAATATCATACGTATTATTATAAATAAATGTAAAGGTCACTTACCAAATATAATATTTTTACTTTTGTTTCTCCTACTACGGAAAACAATACGTTCTTCAAAGGGTCTGGATACTAAAAAGATATGTATAAAGGTATAAGGGTATAAGGGTATAAGGGTATACAGGTATATAAGGGCGTAAGGGCATAAGGATGTAAGGATATAAGGGTATATAAGAGTCGACGACAGCGGAATGATCCCGAGAGTCGACGAACGAAACATATGTGCGAAACTGATAGGTGTGTGTGTTTACGTATTATGTCGTCGACGACAAATTTTCGACAGAACAAGAAAAATTTTCTCTTATCTCTTAAAAGGGTGTAAGGGTAAAAGGTAGGTATAAGGGTATTTTCAACTGAAGAAGAAAAATTTTCTCTTATCTCTTAAAAGGCTGTAAGGGTAAAGGGTATAAGGGTAAATGGTAAAAGGTGTAACGGTATATAAGTGTATATAAAGGTATAAGGGTATACGAGTATATAAGGGTGTAAGGGCATAAGGATGTAAGGATATAAGGGTATATCTCTTATCTCTTAAAAGGGTGTAAGGGTAAAGGGTATAAGGGTAAATATAAAGGTAAATGGTAAAAGGTGTAACAGTATATAAGGGTATATAAAGGTATAAGGGTATTTTCGATTGAAGAAGAAAAATTTTCTCTTATCTCTTAAAAGTGTGTAAGGGTAAAGGGTATAAGGGTAAATGGTAAAAGGTGTAACGGTATATAAGGGTATATAAAGGTATAAGGGTATTTTCGACTGAAGAAGAAAAATTTTCTCTTATCTCTTAAAAGGGTGTAAGGGTAAAGGGTAATAAGGGTAAATGGTAAAAGGTGTAACGGTATATAAGGGTATATAAAGGTATAAGGGTATAAGGGTATAAGGGTATACGAGTTATAAGGGTGTAAGGGCATAAGGATGTAAGGGCATAAGGATGTAAGGATATATAAGGGTATAAGGGTATACGAGTTATAAGGGTGTAAGGGCATAAGGATGTAAGGATTAAGGGTATATAAGATAAGAGTCGACGACAGCGGAATGATCCCGAGAGTCGACGAACGAAACATGTGTGCGAAAGTGATAGGTGTGTATGTATTCGTATTATGTCGACGACGATAAATTTTCGACTGAAGAAGATGTCGACGACGACAAATGTTCGACTGAAGAAGAAAAATTTTCTCTTATCTCTTATACCATTTCTGACAATTTCAATGAGACGATATTACGATATCTCTAGCATGCGTGGACCGATATTTTTGGAATTGGTCTTATTCGAAAGCTTATATGCGGTTTACATAAGAAAAATGCCTTTAAATTTAAAAAATATTCCAGGGGTGATGAGATATTATTGAAATAAGTTTCAGAATAGCCTGGCGACGAGTAAAGGATAGCGGTAGCGACAGTCGATCGATATCTTGTATACAGGGTGTCTTTCATGTACTTGGCGTCGAGACGCTACCGCGTCTCTAGATACCTCTTGTTTCATAGTTGTTCCGATATATAGGCATAATGTATAAAAAATCTTTTAAATGTTTCATATAAATCTTAGGACGAATTAAATTTTATATAAAAAAAATTATATAAACTTTTTCTCTATCTTCTCTAGAAAAGAAAAAATTAAATGAAATCTTATACATTACATACTTACTTAAATCGCATTGAAAACGAATACTACAAATGTTTTAGAATAATGTGCAAAATGTGATTGCGATTTTCGCTAAGACAAATTGAAAACTCGTTTCTAACAAGGAAAAGTTGGAATGGTACCAGGTTTTGGGTTAGGTTTTACTTTGAGATATTATTAAAGTTATTACAGGTACTTATTTTTAGAAATAGAACTATGTTCACCACTAATCAGCGTGGCGTGAGTGATGAGGTTGTGGCGCTGCTTCGCTGCGGGTAGGGGATCTCGTGAGAATTCCGTAGGAGGGCAGAAAAGGAAAGGAGGGGGCGCGTTTCGTCCGGGCCTGCCAGTGGACTCATCAGTAAGGCTTTCTAGCAGGCCCTGCCTTAGACGACTGGGATATTGGGAAGTCGTTCGAGGAGTGTATATATAGCAACGGAGGGGTCGGTCGAGCGCTTGTGAGAGCGCGACCCCTCTGGTGGCGAGCATGGGAGGCGACGCCACATTACCCCCCTGCCAGTGCTAACGATACCGGATTAAGTCTACTATTTACAGGACTTATCGAATACTATGTACATTATCTACAGTTGTTCCGTTCCTCTGGGACTTGTCGTCGTCGTCGTGTCTTCGTATAGCGCCTCTATCTCGATTGACGATCACTGGAAATTTTTTCTCTGATCCTGGCTAGAACTTCGATTCTATTGCCGTAGGATATTGCGTGATTTTTGGCTGCTGCGTGGTCGTTCTCTTGATCGTCTGGCGCGGCGAGTCGTCCTCGTGCCTTGCGCTCCTGAAGTCATCGAGCGTATATGCTGCTGTCCTACCTGTGGCCCCACTATGCGTGCTATTGCTGCTGCTTCGAATCCTGCCAATCTGTGTCCTCCTGGAGACGATGGCCTCGTCAGGTAGATTTGGTCAGGACCGAGCGATCGAGTGAACGAAAGGCCACCTTAGGAGAGGGATTACGAAAGAGCTATTTGCTATACGAGGTTAGACACGTTTGTTCGGCGCTGCCTCCTTCGTCCTACGCTGCGTGCGGGTCTGCGGTTTCCTGGAAAATTCTCGAGCTGCTTCCTAGTTGTCCAATTCACCGTCCGGGTCACCAATTGTGGCGCTGCTTCGCTGCGGGTAGGGGATCTCGTGAGAATTCGTAGGAGGGCAGAAAAGGAAAGGAGGGGGCACGTTTCGTCCGGGCCTGCCAGTGGACTCATCAGTAAGGCTTTCTAGCAGGCCCTGCCTTAGACGACTGGGATATTGGGAAGTCGTTCGAGGAGTGTACATATAGCAACGGAGGGGTCGGTCGAGCGCTTGTGAGAGCGCGACCCCTCTGGTGGCGAGCATGGGAGGCGACGCCACAAGGTCTTTGCCTGCAAGTTCCGAACTTCTTCTGCTCTGCTGGTTCGAACCCTGCTTGAACTTTTTTTTTTTATTATTTCAATCATACTTTAATCGTACTCTAAATATGACATTATATTTTTGTCTGACCTTCGAATATTTTTTTTTAAAGTTAAATTTAACCGATTACATTTAACATATGTTATTTTCAATGTACGAAGTACATGAATCTGGATGGTACTTTTCACAAAAACAGTCAAAACATACAAATTTCAAGCACCACGTACATTTACTGAAAGTTTTGTTTTCACAGAAATTACAAAATTTTGTATTTATTTCTGATGGAAAGGCCGCTTCATTTACATTGATAAAATGTGAACGATTTTCGGATAGTCGTACCTTGTAGCTCGTACTTTTTACCTTATACTTCAGGTATTTGTACCTTATACTTCAGGTACTTTCAGGTTACTGTTCTAAAATGAAACGCTATGTTTTGTACCTTTAAAAATATTCGACAATGTCCTTTTAAAACTTAAAATCCAACCCATACTTTGTATTAAACGGGCAAACGGGATCACGTTTCGTTTGTTTTTAAACGGTTTGATGGTGGGGATATCGTGACTCCTGGCAGAAGAGTTCAGTTGTAGATTGCCAGCAGGCAAATAAAGTAATTCCGTTAATAAATTTGAGTTTATCGTGATTCTGCAAAGTGGCAGTATTTCGTGCCGTTGGGTAAGTTTTTAATAGATGTTTTTTAATTAGTGTAATTAAATTGTATAGAAAAAATGGCAGCATTTGAGGAAATCAACACAAAGTTTAAATATAGATTTCAATCTATTTGGAAGAATGATCCAAATTTAAAATCATGGTTACGCGAAGTTCCAGGGGACAATACCGTTTTTTATTGTTCCATTTGTAGAAGAACTTTTAAGTGTCGATCCTCAAATGTTAAGAGGCATTTAGAATCTGCGAGACATAAATTTTTATTAACTAATTTAAATTTTGATACAACGGAACGTTCGACGGAGACTGTTACGTCTCCATGTTTTAACATTGAAAAATTTAAACCATGGTTGCGTAAAGTCGACGGCGTTCCGTCTTCTTGTTATTGCTCAATTTGTGAGATAAAATTAAAGCCGCGTTTATATATTTTAAATCGCCATGCAGATTCTAAATACCATCTTAAGAACTGCGCAAAAGATGGAATAGACGTGACTAGATCGAATGATTTCAATACGCAATCCGAAGGATCGGCTCAGTCGTTCGAGGAACAGCGGCATAGCGCGGAGATTCAGTATGCAGCTTTAATAGCTACATTGAATCTCTCGTTCAAAGTCGCGGGCCGGATCCTTGAGTACTTTCAAACTGTGCCAAAACCGATTTTGGACAGTAGGAAAATAAGTCGAACAAAGTGTAGTAATATTATAACAAAGGTTCTGTATCCCTACGAAACAGATCGTCTTTCTAGTGTTCTACGGAACAATAAATTTTCAATTTTTATTGACGAGACGTCGGACTCGACGAATGAAAAATGGATGACGCTTCTAGTTCGTTACGTTGATCCCACGACTTTGGATGTACGATCGGAATTATTAAAATTAATTAATCTCGACGCGAAAAATTGTAGTTCCGAAAAGATATTTGAAACATTTAAACATGAAATGTGGAAAAAAGAAATTCCGATTAAAAACATCCTTGCCTTATCATGCGACAATGCGCCTGTCATGGTAGGGCAATATTGCTCGTTCAAGACTGCTCTTGCAAAAATTCTCGGCGATAACTTTTTAACTTTGAGATGTCCTTGCCATTCCTCTGCGTTGGTATTGCGCGCAGCGTGCAATACCCTTCCAGACGAATGTGAGGACGTTTTACATCAGGCAGTAGGTTTTATATATTCCAGCCCGAAACGGACTGCAATATTCCGCGAGTTTCAAAAATGCTATCAAATTAAAAGCCGAAAGATTTCAAAATTGTGCACTACGCGCTGGCTTTCCCACCACGCGGCTGCAACTTCATTATTAAATAATTGGGATTGTATTATATTATATCTTCGAGAATTTGTCTTGAGCGAGAAAACAAAGTCTCGGGAACGTCTTCTTATCTTGTTACAAAATCCAGAAATAAAAGCATTATTTCTATTTCTTGAAATATGCTCTTGGCTTTTTCGTTAAATTTAATATATTTTTTCAAAGCCAAGAAACCAGGATCCATTTGCTTCAACAATCTGTGTTTAAATATGTTCAAAACTATTTAAATTCGCGTTCGTCCGTGAAATATTATTTCTCGGTCGCGAGTCCCGTATCCGTTTGTGTACGTGACATTCCGGAAGGTTAGGCTGTCGCCGAGTTCGTTCGGCGTACAGACAGTTTAAAACCGCGGCCGTTTACGTGTTTTGTACGCTGACCTCACGCGAAGATTCGCTTCAAACGCCATTTAAACGGCATAGTGACGTCAGCATCGAGAGAGAGAACCGTATCGTTAATTGAAAAGAGATCGACAATCAGATTCGACAGCGCCACGTCGCGACGACGAGGCGCGACCGAGTCTTCGTCTGTCGATGCTCGACGATTTTGGAAATTATTCACGAGCCGACTGCCAACGGGAGCGGATCCCAGACGATCTCGCTCCTCAAGTACGCGCTCCGCCGAGCAAGCAAAAAGCTTCTCAGCTAGAAATAATTAAATTTGGACTTTCTGTAAAAGAATTCTCATCGTTGCTGCGATTTGAGATTTCAAAAAAAGAACAATCACTTTAAGCGAAGGAAGTGGTCTAGTGCACGCAGCGCGTGACGTGACCGCGGACGCGAGAAGTTGATTGTACGTTGCAGTCGTTGCCGCGACCGCGACGTAAGGGACTCAGGGTGCACGCACCTAGAATCCCTTTAAAGCTATACGGCTTCGGAGCCTCCCAAAGGTCCTACCGATAGTTCGGTACCGCCTCGTGGAGTGTTTACCGTGTAAAGGCCACTGCGAACCCTCTCCGAAAACCTGTCAGTGTACGAGTCGACCGTACACTCAACGGCGGAGTTCGGGTTCAAAGCGCCTCCCTTCCGTCACGCCGCCTACCACATACGGTCCCCGTGAATACGGTCGCCGGGTAGGCTTTATAGTGCGGTTGGACCAGCCCGAGGTTTTTCTGTGTAAATTCGCTTACTGTGCAGTCCCCGATATTAACGGTCGCTGCACAGTAGATATAAAGTGTAGCAGGAAAAACACGCCTCGTGCGACGTTTATACGTCACCCACACGGTGAACGTGCTCACGGGACCCACTCACTTGGAGCCTTACAACCTCCATTTGGTGACCCGTCCGTGGCATCACAGAGCCCCCGACGGAATCGAGTCCAGTCTCATCTGTTCAGGGCAAAAGTCTCGTCGATCGTTTTAATTAATAACGATTCGCGAGCAACAATAAAATACAGTCCACTTATCTACGCTTAACGACAGCTGATCTCCCCCCTCCAAGCGCGACGATAGTCGCGAGGAGAGCGAGACGAACAGCTGACGAGCGTGTTTACGATACGTGCAATCACGTATTTAATTCTGGTCGATCCTTTGTTACAGGAATCAAGGATCGACCCAACCAGGGCAACAGCGGTGAGGCCTTCCACCCCCCTGGCAAAGAAATTATTTATTTTTGTTTATTTGATTTTTTTTAGTTTTTTTTTATTTTTGTAAAAATAAACGGTTTGTCGCAAAGCGACAAACGAAAAGACAAATCAAATTTGTACAAGTTCTCTTTCCCTGTCAACTCCCTCATTCCGGACCCCGGTTAGAACCCTTAGATTCTAACAATCTGCAATATCTCTTTTGCAATGCATGCTACGAAACTTTTTGAAGCCAGACTTGCTGAAGCAAATAGATACAATAATTAATGTAGATTTTTCGAGTCACGGGAATCAAATCAAGCTTGATGAGATATGCGTTGGTTCGGAATGCGGTAGCTTCTTCAATGAATTGATTGAGGAAGGCAAATCCGATATTGCTAAAACCGTTCGGAAACATTGTTTGAATTTTTATATTACAGCTGCAAATGAAATTCGTCATCGATTGCCAATCAATGACAAATTTCTCAGCAGTCTACGTATATTCAGCCATCAATGGGCATTAATTAATAGAAACAGAGACAATTCCCTCAGAGTTGTTCTCTATATTGCAAACAAATTCGACGGTTTCGATATAAAGGGTTTGCGAAAAGAATGGTTCGGCCTACATCTGGATTTTGATACTAAAGAAAAGGAGATGCTTTCTAGTAAGAAATTTGATGGCTTATGGAAAATGATCTTGTTAACGCGAAATGAAAACAATGAATTTAAATACCCAAATTTGGGTAAATTAATCAATTCTATTAGATCTTTACCGAATTCGAATGCCGAAGCTGAAAGAATATTTTCCATATTACCAGACGTGAAAACTAGAAAGCGTAGTAGACTTTCTTCAACTTCCGTGAGTGCCGTTTGTGTATTGAAATCGTCGTTAAAGACGTCAGGGGGAAAATATCGAACCATAGAGGTAGATGAAAAACATCTATCTCTAATGAGTTCCACAAATTTATATTCAACACCTGCTAAGAGGCAGAAATATCAATTACGAATTCATGCCGTATATGATGACGGTACCGCGAATATTCCCTCTACGTCATACAACGACGATGATCTTTCTATGTCATATGACGTGGATGTTCCGTCCACGTCATATGACAAAGAGGATCCCTCTACGTCATATAACGTAGATGTTCAAAATTCATCTACGTCAGATGACGCGGGCTAGGCTGCGGTTACAGAGCAAATGTTTTCCACAACATCGCGGTATTTCCCTGTCTTGTCGCTCCTATGAACCGCGACGTAGGCGCAACAGGACGTAATATCGGATAAAATCACTTGCATTGTAACCGCAGTGCTATTGGTAATGTCCAAAATATATTTTTTTGGATATTGCCAACTGACTGTTCGATCTCTCTCGCGCTACTCCTTTTTTAAATTGCTTCCTAGTAGAATTTTATTTTTTGCTTGCTGTATATATGCGCGAAGACAGTTCGCGCGGAAAATGTTTTCGCGCGGAAATGCTTATCCGCACTTAATTTTAGAACAATCCTTTCCCACACACCCTTTCCTTTGGAAATGTAAACAGTTGTATAACACTTTTGTTTCTATAGCTCGTATGTACATTAATCAAAATTAATGTATCTACGAGCTCTTTTTTCATTACATTAGTTTAAACATTTCTATATTGCACAATGTCATAATTAAATAACAGTTTTTTACATTTCCCTCTTGATGGAAGAGACCACCACCTTCCCGTGGTTTCCATTGAGCGGTTACGTGCACGTTATTAATTTTGATGGATCGATATAATTATTTTTTTATGCAAAGTTAAGCCAAATCAAACATATAATATTTAGTTCGTCATAACAAATTGATACGGTTATCTCAAAACATATCGAGGAAAATCAATGTTAATTAATTTCCGCAACTATTAATTCTACTGTTTTGTTTATGTTATAAAAATAAGAACTCTTCTTATTGAAAAATGCCACAGCTTGCACGACACTGGCA
>NW_025106783.1:0-34849 GCF_013123115.1 Colletes gigas
GGAAACCACGGGAAGGTGGTGGTCACTTCCATCAGGAGGGAAATGTAAAAAATTGTTATTTCTTTGTAACATTATCACATGCCATATATTAGAACGTCTATATTCTTCTTTCCTTTTTTTTTGATTCCCCTCTAAATTCATTTCTGCAAAATGAAATATATTAAATTGACGTCTATATACTGCTATTCATTCAATAGAACTTTATTTCTAATTATTGCCTTTTAAAAACCTATAGGGAACTGGGCTATATATATCTACGTCCTTTCTTCGTCCGGGCATTTCAACGGCCCATCGATGCGCGAGCAGTATAAACCAAACACTATCGCCACGTGCTCGAGCCACTGCTGTTTCTCTCGAGTCAGTTGAATTCGGTCGACGAGGACGAACTTCAGGAGAAATTTAAAGGTACGTGCCGTAGGTCATTCTGAGACATTTAAATTGAAAAAAAGCTTTCGCGTAGGTATTCTGTAATTTTCTGTTCTTTCGCTTTTCTGCTTCTATATCATGGAAACGGTTGTGAAATCGAAGAATAAGTGTAAGCGCGGTTTTTTATCTTCATGGATAAATGATCATAGATTTAAATCATGGATACGTGCAGTACCCCATGATAGAAGTCGTTTTTATTGTACTTTATGCAATAAGTCTTATTCTTGCGGTTCCTCAAACGTGTATAGACACGGAGAATCTGGGTGTCATAAAAAAAATAGTACTTCTAAAAGTACTTTTATGCCTCAATGGCTTGAGAATGATTATTTCAAGCCATGGTTGCATAAAGTCGACGGCGACCCTTATTCGTGGTTCTGTTCGGTTTGCAACAATCAATTTTCATGTCGATTATCGACGATTTGTAATCATGCAGATTCTCAGTGTCACATTGAGAATTATAAAAAGAGTAACGATAACGCAGACAATTTGAATAATAATTTTACGACGCAATCCGAAGAATCGCCTCTGTCGTTGGATGAAAGGATAAAATCCGCGGAAATCAAATTTGCCAAATTAATAGCCGAAAAAAATATTCCGTATCGAACCGCAGAGACGATTCTTGAAGTTTTCAAAGACATTGGGCAAGATCCTGATGTCTTGAAACATATGTCGTTCGGTCGAACAAAGTGTTCAAATATTATATCAAACGTTTTGTATCCTTTAGAAACAAAACGTATTTCTAGTGTTTTACAAAACACTAAATTTTCTATTTATATTGACGAAACATCCGACGCGACCAACGAGAAATGGATGACGTTTCTTGTTCGTTATGTTGCACCCGAGAATTTGGATGTTCGAACGGAATTGGTAGAATTATTACATCTTGATGCCAGAAATTGTGGCGCAGATAATTTATTTAAAACATTTGAAATTGCCATGATAGAAAGAGAAATTCCGTTCGAAAATATTGTCGCGTTGTCATGTGACAACGCTGCTGCTGTCATGACAGGGCGACACTCGTCCTTTATGACAAAGCTTGCAACAAAATGCAGGGACAAATTTTTGACTGTCCGCTGTCCGTGTCATCTGTCTGCAATGGTAGTGCGCGAAGCGTGCAATACCATTCCAGACATATGCGAGGAGTTGTTACGAAAAGTAGCAACTTTCATACACAGTAGTCCCAAACGTTCGGCTATATTCCGCGAATTTCAGCAATGTTTTCAAACAACCGACAGAAAAATTTTAAAATTGTGTTCTACGCGATGGTTATCGCATTATACATCCGTAGTTACACTTTTAGAGAATTCGGACTCTGTATTGCTTTTTTTGCAAGAATTGACAATAAGCGAGAAATCAGAGTCCGGGGAACGTCTGTTAATCTCGATGCAAAATCCAGAGGCCAAAGCATATCTTTATTTTCTAAATTACGCTCTTGAGTTTTTTTATAAATTTAGCATTTTCTTTCAAACTCAAGAGACAAAAATTCATTTGCTTCAAAAGACTGCGGCAGAACTTTTATGCGATATATTACGCAATTTTCTGAAACCGCAGCTTTTGAAACACATGGATTTAGTAAGAATGATGAATTTTTCTGTAGTCGAAAATCAACTCCCATTTAATAGTATAAAGGGTATAGCCGAATAAGGGGGTCAAATGTGCCCCCAAACCGAATGGAACGAGCCACGGGTCATTCGATAGCAAAAAAAAAAATAACCCCTGTGTGCAAATTTTTAACTTGAAATCTCGACCGTGGGGGTAGTAATGGGGTGAAAACGAAAATCATGTTTTTGAATTATTTCTCTTGACCTATTGAGTAAAAAAATGTAAAAAAATTCAGAGACATTTCGGGTACCGGGGCACATACTTTGGGAGATTTTCAGATTTTTTGATTGAAGAACCAGGTAGTGAAAAATAAAAAACAGCAAAAAATGCCGAAAAATGCCGATTACGTATTGAAGGAGGCCCGGAACTACTTTTATACTTTTACAGTAAACAGGTATTACTATTACTGTTATTCTCAATTTTTTTCAGATTTTTCATTTTGGTGCGCCGCAGTGAAAAAAAATAAAAACCGAGTTTTTCCTCATTTTCTGCGTATTAGAGTAACTTACACGTTGAATTTTTATGCATCCTTCAATATATAAGTGTTTTGTAGACTGTTTAATGTTTCTACACTAAGCAGAATTACTATAACAACTGAAACAAATAAAGTAAAGCCAATCATCGGGCGTATATATCCTAAAAAATCAACGATATTTTCAACGGTGTCGTTGGCGCAGCGTTAGAGTGTCCGACCGCTGAACCGCTGGAAGTTTTTTTACCGTAGGTTCGAGTCTCTCTTCTGGACTTAGTATTTTTTTTTCTTCATTATTTTTTTTTTCAAATTCTAACTATATAACAATGCTTTATATTTATTTATAAATGTTCTGATAGCATTTTACAAATATTTTAACCTGAAATATGTATAAATATAGTCTTGGAGTGTTTTTTGCGTTTTTATTTTTTTTGTCAACCACGATTATTGTTTAACATCTCTTACACTGAAATTAATGTGAAATGTTAGTTTTCAAATCTCTTACCTTTGACTATTGTGAATGGATCGGAGCAGAAGATTGTATATTGGCTTACTATTACTTCTTCTCGCCCTTCGATCAAGCAGATCTTTCCTTCTCGTTCTCTTTCTTTGATAAATATGAATGTTTGCTGCGGCTTTAGTATCTAACGTAGACATGTAAGGGCCATTCCACGCCAAATCTATTAACCCACTCTCTGCCAATGATACTTTTTTCTAATAAACCCATTTTTAAGTACCAGTTTGATCGTTTCATGTTTATTTTTGAATGAAGTATCATTGCTCGATGGAAACCACGGGGAAAAATGATTAATTGTCCTACCTGCGTTACGAAGGAAATAAAGGTTCGTTGGGTGAGGGCCCAGACCATTCAGGTCAATGGGTGATTGTCGCGTTCGTGTTTCACAATGTATTTTTTAATTACTCAGTTCAAGCTACTGTATGCGATGGGATTTATACATAATTACTTGGCATGGTCCGTAGAGGTTGGTCCTACAAGTGTTTCCATTATCTTTAAAACCAGCAGTAAGGAAAGGATAATAACCCTTACATGTCTACGTTAGATACTAAAGCCGCAGCAAACATTCATATTTATCAAAGAAAGAGAACGAGAAGGAAAGATCTGCTTGATCGAAGGGCGAGAAGAAGTAATAGTAAGCCAATATACAATCTTCTGCTCCGATCCATTCACAGTAGTCAAAGGTAAGTCAAAAAACACTTCAAGACTACATTTATACATATTTCAGGTTAAAATATTTGTAAAATGCTATCAGAACATTTATAAATAAATATAAAGCATTGTTATACATATAATGAGCTATCGGAAAATTTGATGTTGTTGACACATAATTTTTTGGTTGAGTTATTTCGATATATTGATTTAATATGTTATGATAATCCATTTGAATGTTAACAGTTGAAACGCCTACAATATCCACTGACTGCAACTCCCCTTGTACAGCAAGTAACGTTAACGGGTCTTGTAACTTTCTATTTTTTAAATCAATCACTAATCCAAAATGAACCAAAAAATCCGCTCCTAATATCGCTGACGACACTTCTGCTATAATGAAAGACCATTTAAATGCACGACGTAAACCCAAATCCAAATGCATAATTCTACTACCACACGTATTAATCATAGAACCGTTAGCAGCAAATAATTTGAAATCAATTGATCCATTCTTCTTAATCGCAAACCGTTGAGGTAATACTGATAATTGTAGCCGTAATAAATTAGAACATATGTACGACTCTTTTGAATATCTGGAGAACTCTGAGTTTATTCTTATAACTGTTTTAAACAAACTACTAGCCGTCTCCTAGCGATCAAAAACAAAAAACATTAACATTAACTTTTTCTTATAACAACCCTAACTTCAACCCTTTAATCGGTAAAGTAGAGCTCAACCTCGCAACAGAAAACGCACCTGTCGCCACATGTCCTGTACGCTTGCGACATCTAACTGTAATTATCGCAACCATTCGTCCCAACACTAGCCAATTGTAAAGAATCTTGTACATTTTATTCATTTCATTCGGTATTACTTTTTAAACATATTATGTACAGTAATTATTAATGAAAGCATTGTTTTTCACTGCAAAGAAATACTCTTGATTTAAAAAAACTTAAAAAAAACGGAATGAAAATATTAAACGAAACTGTTAAAACAACGCAATTTGAAGAAAAGCAATTTCTTGCGGTGAAAATGGTAGTTTTAAATCATTCAACTTTAAAGACTTCTACAAATTACAATTTTCATAAAATTTCACAAACATTTCCATTTTTTAGGCTGATGGACATTCAGAAAACAATACTGATTCATTAAATTTTGATATTAAAAAATTTATCTTTCGATCACTTTCGATTCGGCAATATGGAAAATACAGTTGAAGAATTACAGTAGAATTCACAGATACATTGCAAAGATTAATGCTTACAAAGCACATACAATAATACATACAAAATACATGGAATAATTTTGTAACGATTTTTTATAAAAATTGAAGGAAAGAATGACGTAAGAATTATGCAATAAATGAAAAAAGTTTATGAGTTAAGCGAAGTTGAGCTAAGAAACCAATTGGGGTAAATAGTTGACACTGCAATGCAACAGAATTAACAAAGGGGTGTATGTGTATTCACCGAAAATGATTATAATTGAGCCCAGAAAAAGAAAAATAATTTTTTTAGAACAATTTGAAATTTTTTAATAACTTTTTAACGAAGCTTCGGTCAAAAAATTGGTATTCTTGATTTTCGTCCTATTTTGGCCTCTAGAATTTCCCATTAAAGTTGTTAAAATAACGATAGAATGCCGTCGATCGATTCTCCAATAATTCATTTAACATCGGGCATCGTTTCTCACATCAATAATAAAAGCGAACAAACATTGTTAGATTTAGGGATAGAGCGCCATACGGCGTCGTCACGTACTAAAATATATCCTCACCTCTGGCCGTCAATTGTTTTGTTAATTGCTACGCGTTTTTGTTTTTCAATCATGTCAATGTCAATGTCATAACTTCTGAACGGATTGGAAGATTTTAAAGATTTTAAATCTTATAATCAACGCGTATTTTGTTGTAGAATATGTAGGAATTCTAACAATATTGAGAAAGTTGTTCCAGAACCCCGTAAAGTGACAAAAACCCCACAAAACTGGTCCAATTTTCAAACGACCATAACTCCTACAATTGTAAAGGTATCTCATTGAAATTTTTTTCTAAATCAGAGCCCATGGATACCTACAAAGAAGTATTGGACAACTTTTCTGTAGGTCATCAAACAAAATTACTAAAAATCGAAAATGAATTTTTAAGAAAGATCGACAGGGTGCTTAAATTCGGCGAAAAAAGAGATTTCAAATCGTTCTGGAAAAATTATTTTCAATTGCGGGAGTTAATTTCAATAATTTTTAGTTATTAGACATACCCTCGAAATCCTGCCTACTTTCGAGAAAAAAATTCAAGAAGGTGTGAAATTTTTCGACAAAATTAAAAAATTTCAAGTCGTTTTGGAAAAATTATTTTCAGTTGGCGGGGTCAATTGCAATAATTTTTGGTGAATAGACCTACCCTAGAAATCCTACCCACTTTCTAGAAAAAAATTCAGTACGGGGAGAACTTTAAACGTTAATAACTTTTTAACGAAGCCTTCGTCAACAAATTCGTATTCTTGATTTTCGTCTTATTTTGACCTCTAGAATTTCCCATTAAAGTTGTTAAAATAATGATAGAATGCCGTCGATCGATTCTCCAATAATTCATTTAACATCGGTCATCGTTTCTTACATCATTAATAAAAGCGAACAAACACTGTTAGATTTAGGGACAGAGCGCCATACGGCGTCGTCACGTACTAAAATATATCCTCACCTCTCCCCATCAATTGTTTTGTTAACTGCTACGTGTTTTTGTTTTTCAATCATGTCAATGTCAATGTCATAACTTCTCAACGGATTGGAAGATTTTAAAGATTTTTAATTTTAAAAACAACGCGTATTTTGTTGTAGAATATGTAGGAATTCTAACAATATTGAGAAAGTTGTTCCAGAACCCCGTAAAGTGACAAAAACCCCACAAAACTGGTCCAATTTTCAAACGACGATAACTCCTACAATTGTAAAGGTATCTCATTGAAATTTTTTTCTAAATCAGGGCCCATGGATACCTACAAAGAAGTATTAGACAACTTTTCTGTAGGGCATTAAACAAAATTACTAAAAATCGAAAAACATATTTTTAAGAAAATTCGACAAGGTGTCGATTCGGCGAAAAAAAAGATTTCAAATCGTTCTGGAAAAATTATTTTCAATTGCGGGAGTTAATTTCAATCATTTTTAGTTATTAGACATACCCTCGAAATCCTGCCTACTTTCGAGAAAAAAATTCAAGAAAGTGTGAAATTTGTCGACAAAATTAAAAAATTTCAAGTCGTTTTGGAAAAATTATTTTCAGTTGGCGGGGTCAATTGCAATAATTTTTGGTGAATAGACCTACCCCAGAAATCCTACCCACTTTCTAGAAAAAAATTCAGTACGGGGAGAACTTTAAACGTTAATAACTTTTTAACGAAGCCTTCGTCAACAAATTCGTATTCTTGATTTTCGTCCTATTTTGGCTGCTAGAATCTTTCATTAGAATTTTTCCCATGGGTTGTCGAACACCCTGTATATCATCTCTCTGTTTATGTGAACCATATCGCCATAGAACGGCGACATGGCCACCAGAGTAATCCGACATGGCGACGATCGTGTCCCTCGCTAATAGAGGGGGCTGCCTGCTCGCCAGGCCCGCTTGAACTCTCAAACAGAATTTTTCTCATTCGCGTCGGTGAGTTCTGTGTCGTCGGAACAGGTGGATCGCGTTCAGGGAAAGCGGACGTCGCTCGTGGAAACGTCAGTGGAATCGTGCAGTAATTCATCATTGTCGGCGGTGGGTGAGTGAAAACATTAAATTACACGACAAGAGGTATCAAACTCTTCTTGATCTGTCCCATCGTGTCGCGACCGGTATTTACCGAGATGGTGGGACAAAAAGGAATATAAATAATGAAAAGTTTTCAACCGAGAGACACGAGGACTTTCTATTTTGGTATTTTTACGCGCGCGGCTGCGGATACGAACGGAATAGCGAAAGGCAACAAACACAGAGGAAAGGATAGGAGTCAGAAAAAAACAGGTAAACGCAAAGCCCGTGATCTCCGGACAACGCTGGCAAATGCAACGTTCCTTCGTCTGAAAGCGATCGCAAGATCGTGCATACGTGTTTCTAGGTGAAAACATTTTTCTTCTCCGCGCTTTCTGTTTTTATTTACTTTTTCACATGATTTGTCTGCCATGGCGATTTCAAACATCGTTGATTGCCGCTTTTTTTCGCTCATGCCATGCTCGTCTTATTTTATTTTATGTTCCTCGTGTGTACAGATTTTTTCACATTTATTGCAAACTCTCAAGTAGTGTTAATATTAGAAAGCAAATTACTATTAGGTGATCGATGCAAAGTAAGAATTTCAAACTTTTATACGTTCCGATCGTAATCAAGCAGACCGTTGTTTCGATCGTTGACTGCGGTGTAAAATTGTGTAAACATTGGAAATGTTTTCGATGGATAAATCAAACTTCCAACGTCGCGTAGTGAATCGACTCGAGGACACAACGGGAATGTGTATGTACCACGAAACGTCATAAACGCTCCTGTAGCCAGAGATTGGTATATATAGATATATGTAGTCATGTCACAGTTAACTTATTTTGTATTCGTGCAGCGAAAATGTATCCGATGTCACGACAAACTGCATGGTACGTGTGCTGGTCGCCCGCTCACACGCACGCACGTGCATCTACCCTTTTCGTCGTAACTGTGGCCAGATCTGGCATAATTGAGTGCATCGACGTCGACATTAGTAACGATGAACTTCCTTAGCGTCTGACGGAGTGGTGGGGATAGCAGGCATATACTACCGCTCGAGCCACGCATGCGTGAGCACAATTTCGGAAAAACGATAAAGAACTGTTGGATGACCAACACGACCAGACAACCACCACTCCGTCACCTCGCAAACATTACTCGTCCAAAACATCCTAGTCCAGATTTCTAATCCTTACTCATCCTGAACCTCGTACCCTTCCTGAGTCACACTATTCCTTGATCATCGTCTCTACCCCTACCCATCTCTACCAATAACTTATAAACGCCTGCAATACCGAAAAACAGACAGAAAGAGTCTAGTCTTCAGTCGATGTAATAGTTGTACGAGTCTCTTCTCTTAAATAAAGTGTTGGAATCCAAAAGAACGATAGTGTGAGCCTTTCCTTCTTGCTCTTGTAAAAGAGAAACAGCTGAAATACGATCTCGCGATAAAATAATTTTTACTTTCCGACCTATGTAAAGTATAAGGAAAGTACCATAATGAAAGAAACATTTCAAAAACTTTTTTTGTAGGAAATACACGTTTTAAGACCCCCTCATCATATTGTGACTATTAAAAAAAAAAGAAATTCTTTTTTCGTCGAAAAATTTAGGCCTCTTTCTGAATTTTTTTCTCGAAAATGCGTAGGATTTCGGGGGTATATCTGTTCACCAAAAATGATTGTAATCGACCCCCGTAACTAATAATAATTTTTCCAGAACGATATGAAGTATTTTAATTTTCTTGAAAAATTTTTCGACCTACTCGAATTTTTTTCTCGAATATGCATAGGATTTCGGGGGTGCGTCTATTCACCAAAAATGATTGTAATTGACCCCAGCAACCGAAAATAATTTTTCCAGAACGATTTAAAATTTTTTTTTTCGTCAAAAAATTTAGGCACCTGCCTCCTGTCGATTTTTCTTACAAATTCGTTTTTCATTTTTAATAAATTTGGTTAGCACTAAACAGAAAAGTTGTTTAATACTTTTTTGTAGGTACTTATGAGCTCTACTTCAGAAAACAATTTCAATCAAATCCATTCACTATTATAGAAGTTATGGCCGTTTGAAAATTGGACCATTTTTATCACTTTACGGGGTTAAGGAACAAATACACGTTTTAAGACCCACTGATCATATTGTGACTGTTAAAAAAAAAGAAATTTTTTTTTTTTCTGTGCCTAAACGACTGAATGTATTTCAATGAAAGCGTACATTTATGTTTTATGTTGTCGTTTCAATGATTATACGTGTTATAGTTTTATAATTATTTTAGAGTTAAAGCGATAGGATATATTAATGGCGGAATAGTTTATGAGTGAACAAATTACACATAATGCAAACCGTGTTAACTAGGAAGAATCAATAAAATCTGACAAATTCAATTTTTAAATTCGTTTCCTAACCAATATACATTATTTGTAACAAATTTTTGAAACGATTTATATAAATCTTAAGAAGAATTAAGATCATGTAAACTTTTTCTCTATCTTTTCTAGAAAAGACAAAATTAATCGAAATCTTATACATTACATATCAACATAAACCACATTAAAAATGTATACCATAAATATTTTAGAATAATGTTGTTCAAAGCATTCTAACTCGTAAAGGGTTAATTAAAAAACAAATATTTTGAAATTGAAATAAGTAAAATTTATTAAAATGAAAAATCACTCTTAACCACGTGCACGCTGTAAGAATCTTCAGTAACAAATATTTTCTAATGATACGATCTAAATTGGATTTTTCAATAACCGTCTCAATTTGTTACACAGAATTAAATATTATACAGGGTGTACGGCCACGCTTAGAAAAATTTTAATGAGAGATTCTAAAGGTCAAAATAATACGAAAATCAAGAATATCAATTTTTTGATTAAGGCTCCGTTATAAAGTTATTAAAAAATTTCAAATCATTCTGAAAAAATTATTTTTAGTTGCGGTGGTCAGTTACAATCATTTTTGGTGAATACACATAACCCTGAAAACCTACGCACTTTCGAGAAATAAATTTCTGACCGAAAATCTAACGTGAGACCAGAAATGCACCCCCGAAATTTCATGCGAATCTTTAAAATGTCATAACTTCTAAACGGATTGGGGGATTTTAATGTTTCAAACGGCAAAGAACGCGTATTTTGGTGAAGAATATGTAGAAATTCTAAAAATATTGGGAAAGTTGTTCCTTAACCCCGTAAAGTGATAAAAATGGCCCAATTTTCAAACGGCCATAACTCCTACAATAGTGAATGGATTTGATTGAAATTGTTTTCTGAAGTAGAGCTCATAGGTATCTACAAAAAAGTATTAGACAACTTTTCTGTTTAGTGCTAACCAAATTTATTAAAAATGAAAAACAAATTTGTAAGAAAAATAGACAGAGGGCAGGTGCCTCAATTTTTTGACGAAAAAAGAAATTTCAAATCGTTCTCGAAAAATTATTTTCGGTTACGGGGGTCGATTACAATCATTTTTAGTGAACAGATATACCCCCGAAATCCTACGCACTTTCGAGAAAAAAATTCGAGTATGTCGAAAAATTTGTCAAGAAAATTAAAATATTTCATATCGTTCTAGAAAAATTATTATTAGTTACGGGGGTCGATTACAATCATTTTTGGTGAACAGATATACCCCCGAAATCCTACGCATTTTCGAGAAAAAAATTCAGAAAGAGGCCTAAATTTTTCGACGAAAAAAGAATTTCTTTTTTTTTTAATAGTCATAATATGATGAGGGGGTCTTAAAACGTGTATTTCCTACAAAAAAAGTTTTTGAAATGTTTCTTTCATTATGGTACTTTCCTTATACTTTACATAGGTCGGAAAGTAAAAATTATTTTATCGCGAGATCGTATTTCAGCTGTTTCTCTTTTACAAGAGCAAGAAGGAAAGTCTCACACTATCGTTCTGTTGGATTCCAACACTTTATTTAAGAGAAGAAACTCGTACAACTATTACATCGACTGAAGACTAGACTCTTTCTGTCTGTTTTTCGGTATTGCAGGCGTTTATAAGTTATTGGTAGAGATGGGTAGGGGTAGAGACGATGATCAAGGGATAGTGTGACTCAGGAAGGGTACGAGGTTCAGGATGAGTAAGGATTAGAAATCTGGACTAGGATGTTTTGGATGAGTAATGTTTGCGAGGTGACGGAGTGGTGTTTGTCTGGTCGTGTTGGTCATCCAACAGTTCTTTATCGTTTTTCCGAAATTGTGCTCACGTATACATGGCTCGTGTGGTAGTATATGCCTGCTACCCCCACCACTCCGTTAGACGCTAAGGAAGTTCGTCGTCACTATTGTCAAAGTCGATGCACTCAATTATGCCCGATCTGGCCACATTGGTTCCAGTGCTTGCGTCGAGTGAGATCGTTTACCGTGTTTGTCATTTAATGAAATGCATGCATGTTGCCGGGCGCAGATAACTTTTCATATCGCGCAAACGCCCACTACGTCGTTCGAATTGCCCGTTGCTCTTTGACTCGTTTCAACTTCTCCGCGTTCTCTCGGTCCAGAACCTGATTCTGATTTTCTTACCTTAGGTCTTGACCTTTCGATGCATCAAAAGTTGAACAAACGTGCGTTTATTTTCATAGCTATCGACATCGACTATTTTAGTTCTTTTTGTTGATAAATAGAAACATAACCTAAGATAATAGGGTGTTTCATCGACATTGACTATTTTAGTTCTTTTCGTTGATAAATAGAAACATAACCTAAGATAATAGGGTGTTTCATCGACATCGACTATTTTAGTTCTTTTCGTTGATAAATAAAAACATAACCTAAGATAATAGGGTGTTTCATCGACATCGACTATTTTAGTTCTTTTCGTTGATAAATAAAAACATAACCTAAGATAATAGGGTGTTTCATCGACATCGACTATTTTAGTTCTTTTTGTTGATAAATAGAAACATAACCTAAGATAATAGGGTGTTTCATCGACATCGACTATTTTAGTTCTTTTCGTTGATAAATAAAAACATAACCTAAGATAATAGGGTGTTTCATCGACATCGACTATTTTAGTTCTTTTCGTTGATAAATAAAAACATAACCTAAGATAATAGAGTGTTTCTTCGACATCGACTATTTTAATTCTTTTTGTTGATAAATAAAAACATAACCTAAGATAATAGGGTGTTTCATCGACATCGACTATTTTAGTTCTTTTTGTTGATAAATAGAAACATAACCTAAGATAATAGGGTGTTTCTTCGACATCGATTAATTTAGTTCTTTTCGTTGATAAATAAAAACATAACCTAAGATAATAGGGTGTTTCAGATAGTATTGCACAGTTCAAAACTTTAATTCAATACTAATTTTAAGTATGATGATTCATAGCAATGATGACGAACCTTGTTGCATTTGTATGTCATAAACTTAAGAATTAAAAATTAAGAATAGTGATATTTGACTGTATTTAAATTTTTATTGTTCCACATTCTACTGCACGTTTAATTTTGTAAGAGCGAGACAAATATTTCCTTTAATTTTGTCATATATATTATATTGAAGCTGAAAATATATCTCACATTATTTTTCAATACCACGAAATTTGAATCAGTTGAATTGCAATGTGAAAACAATTGCATAATAAAAAGGGTTAACTAGTGATAGATGTCATTGTTATATAAATTTGATATACTATGATTCAATGGAAACTCATTCGGCAAATTGACATTTATGAGCTATTTAGTCTCCGACCAACTATATTATTATTTTGATAGATCTGTGTGCATTTATTAGAAACTATTTTTAATTTATATGTATTTTCAAGAATTTGAATGCTTTTTATTCCAAACTTGGAATGAATTTTATTCAGAATTCAGCTCTGCGTTAATTAAATCAACTCGTGTGTCACTTTCAATATTCATGCCATAGGTTCGACACCCTTGACCTTATGGTCTTCTAATCACCGTTCTGAATGCAATTGTGTTCATTTGCAATATCATACTTGATCTTTGGACACAAAGAATGTTGCTCATCTACATTTGACATTGTCAACATTATTCATCTTTCTCCTACTGAAATGTGACTTCGAGTATTAAGTTTGAGTAACTATAGAGTCTGTAAATAAATTTCTATACTAATAATATTTTATGAGTTATTAAGTTATAAAATACATTTATTTTTAAATTGTAAAATACATATGTATAATGTTATTAGTAAACTGCGGATCTTTATGCAAATTCACATTTTTATTAATAGAATTAATGAAACGGAAGCTTCGCAGAGGGCTGTCTCAACCCCTAAATATAATAATTCGTATCTTACTTTAAGTATTTCTTATATTTTTACATATTAAATGCATTCTGTAGTTTTTTGAGGATTAAAATTTCCCATAAATGCATAAACATCCACAGTCTAGTTATTAGTATATAAATGTACTTACAAATCCTACTAGGGTCGATTTAAGGTTTTTGAGGACTGGGTCTGAGAAATTATTAGAAGCCCCTTCGATTCAAGATTTTGAGATATTTCTTAAAAGCAAGCGTTATTTTTAAAAATGCCTATAATAACAATATTTAACAGACTTTCTGAATATTTTAAGATTTATTAAGAAAAAAACTTCACTTTTTAACAACTTTTTATAATTTCGCCATTTTAATGTTAAAGGGAGAAATATTTATCTGTAAATGATTTTTTAACGTCAATAATATTATAAACAAATCTTTTTACGGAAATATTAACACTAGAACTACCGACAATTATGGCATATTTGTTTATACCAAAGCAATTAAAACGATAGATGCTTGAAGAAACGCATAATGCAATGGAAATAAATATATATTCATTTTCTTATAGAAAACCATGATGAATTTACAAAAATCCGGTCGAGTAAATTTTTTACAATTTTTATTAGAAATTACGAATGTGTCATTTTGAACCTTTCAGTAGATCTAGTGTTAAATCTGTTAAATATTGTTATTATAGATATTTTTAAAAATAACGCTTGCTTTTAAAAAATATCTCAAAATCCTGAATCGAAGGGGCTTCTAATAATTTCTCAGACCCAGTCCTCAAAAACCTTAATTCGACCCTAGTAGGATCTGTAAGTACATTTATATACTAATAACATTATACATATGTATTTTACAATTTAAAAATAAATGTATTTTATAACTTAATAACTCATAAAATATCATTAGTATAGAAATTTATTTACAGACTCTATAGTTACTCAAACTTAGTACTCGAAGTCACATTCCAGTAGGAGAAAGATGAATAATGTTAACAATGCCATATCCCAGTAAGATTAGGTTTAATTCACCGTTTGCCTAGAAAGTATATCTTTGGTTTTTATTGCAGTTTATTCTTAAAGTAAATGAAACAATGAAAATGTAAATAATTTCAAAATATATTTTCTGAATCTGCATAACATCACAATACTTCCAATGGTCAGTTGAAAAAATTTTTCAGACAAAAATGCATCAGTTTCGTATCTGTTACAAACTGCAATATAAAAAATTGAAAAAAATTTTCATTATGAAAACGCAGTCACATTTTTTTTTAAAATGGCATTCCACATTTTTTTTCTTCATCTTATTATACTTCGTGTCAAGACGAATTCAATCACCTAGAATACCATGACCTTTAGATAACCTTGACTTCAAATATGTATTTAGGTTTAATCGACAAAAATGTTAATATAAAAAATTATTATACCTCAGTTGATTTATAATAAGTACTCGAAGTGGAATCTGATATTCTTCCATATTTTGGTAAAAAGTAATAAAAAGTATAATATTTCATTTAAAAAAATAACAAAGTTGACCTTCAAATCTCCGAAACGCTTTCACCACTAAAAAAGACAAATAGACTACGTAGTGTATTCCTTCAAACTATGTAACTGTTTTTTACAAAATTTTTTTGAGCAACACATATTTTGGAAGTTATTGAGGTGCACAAACTACACAGATTACCCTGTATACATGTAAACTTCTGGATAACATTAGTTTCATTAGGAATTGTGTAAACTAACAACTAGACGATTGAAGTATCGAATGATTTTATTTTTTACACAGTAAGTTGAACAAATATTGGCGATGAAAGCAGATCAATGTGTTACAAGAACAATAACATGTAAACTTCTGGATAACATTAGTTTCATCAGGAATTGTGTAAACTAACAACTAGACGATTGAAGTATGGAATGATTTTAGTTTTTACGTAGTAATTTGAACAAATGTTGGCGATGGAAGCAGATCAATGTGTTACAAGAACAATAACATGTAAACTTCTGGATAACATTAGTTTCATCAGGAATTGTGTAAACTAACAACTAGACGATTGAAGTATCGAATGATTTTATTTTTTACATAGTAATTTGAACAAATGTTGGCGATGAAAGCAGATAAATGTGTTACAAGAACAATAATATGTAAACTTCTGGATAACATTAGTTTCATCAGGAATTGTGTAAACTAACAACTAGACGATTGAAGTATGGAATGATTTTATTTTTTACATAGTAAGTTGAACAAATGTTGGCGATGAAAGCAGATCAATGTGTTACAAGGACAATAACCTTGACTTGTTAACAGAACTACGATCCAATTTAGTCTTCCAATTTTTTAGCAAGACGGCAGTAATATTGAACTACTTTTTTATAAAGGTACCTGCATAGGGGCATCGATAACCGTAACACATGTTGAAATATAATATAGGATGTTCTAAAGTCACTATCTATTTCGCAAATTAACGGGAACTTAAATGAAAATGTTTAAATGTCTTCAAAACACACTTATAATTATACAAAATACAGAGAAATGCTGAATGAATATAGGTTATAATTTTATTTATTACTTTACTACTTAACCACTGTAACAGCTGAAAATAAAAGCAATTTGCAAGAATTTTTCGGAGGTAATTTTGTAACTTTTTTTAATAAGTGTTTAATATTTTCAAAAGTACATTTTTTAATTATTTAAAAATTTCGTATAAAGATATTGGAGAAAATATAAAGAATATGCTACTTCTAGATGATATCACATTCTTTAATATTAATGTCTTTATATAAATAAATACAACGCAGCTCATGACGACCATGCGGCTACAGAACGCCACGTGCTAAACAGGTGGCGCCACTTGGTTGCGTGCTTATTGCCGCGCGAATATGAATTCCCCAACAGATATTAATTATTATAGACGTAATAGGAAAACAAAAAATCATACAATTTTCTTAAACTATAAGACAGTAGCTTCAGTTACACGTAGGTATTTATAAAAATAATAATTTATTATAAAATGGTGGGAACTTTGAAGAAAAGATCTGAAAAACCTGTGAAAAATATTCTTTTTAGTACCACGTAGGAACTAATTATTCGATCGAAAATTCTGTAAGCGTAACCGAAGAGAATTATATTATATTAGGAATCACCATACAAAATTTTACTTTTACTTTTGTACTTTTTGTAAAAATATTACATTCGATAACTAAAATTAGGAAAGAGTACAATAATTATGTTTATTTATATATAGGTATATATATTTTTGTTAGTAGTAAATAACGCATATTTGAGAATAAACATTCTTTTTATTAATCATGACTTACAAATATTACACGCATATACACATCACAAAATATTATTTACAAACAGTATTTTATTATGTTGTCTCTTAACACATTTCTTTTCTTAGATGTTAATTCACTAGTTTCTGGGAAAATTTGCTCAGCTGGAACTAACGTTGCCATAATGCATAAATATTTTCTAATGGATATTTTTTATTGTTCTCTTTCCAATACATAACTGGATTTCTTTATCGAGGTAGATACATTTCTTTCAAATAAGTCTCCAATTCTATCTGAATGCAATTCTTTCCGGAAATTGCACCTTTATTTTTATTTGCAACGTATAAATTGAACGAAGCTCATAAATTGGATGAATTTTTACTATCATTTACGTGTATGATTAAATTTGAATTATCTGTTTCTGTTGAAATTAATCGTTATTTAAACTTATCTCGTGCGGAAACGCGGGTTCGATATAACAGCATAACAGTAAATTTCATTGTTTCCTATACCTGCAAAGTAACCTATTCAGTTGTGAAATTACATACAGTACCGGGAAAAAGTACACTGTGGAGCATAACTATAGCACCACTATAATTTTCAAGAGTTTTGTAGTTGTAACTAATGATTTCTAAATGTTAATAATACCACGTGAAAAGGACTAGAAAAAAATTATAATCAATGGAAAAAATAGAAAAATAACATTTATTTAACACGAAGTATAATAATAAATGAAATATTGCAATGGTGCATAACTATAGCACCAATGTATTTGGAACGTGATAATAAGGTTAAATGGCTATAAAGGGTTAAATTTCTAATTCAGTTTATTAAAGCGAGCAGTTTCGATAATGAGTGGGACCTCCTTTTTTATGTATTAATTCAAAAATACGATTGTTCGCACTTGTAATGAGTTTTTTCAAAGTTTCTTCGCTAATTTGATTCCACGCTTCGATAACTGCTGTTTTTAGCTCCGAAATGTTCGAAAATTGTCGATTATTTCCATAAATATGCTGTACCATGATACCCCATAGGTTTTCAATTGGATTTTGGTCCGGGGAGCATGCAGGCCATTTTGATACATTGACATCAAACGTTTTAAACTGTGGTTTGTCGGATATTATGGATCGGAGCATTATCTTGTTGATAAGTCCATGAAATGTGATTGTTCGCACGAATAAAAGGCAATAAATGATTTTGGATTAATCCAATATACTCCGCGCTATTAATTCGTGTAGTTGGAAAAGCTAATCCGAGCTTGCCACAGGAGCAGAATGCACCCCACACGATAAGTGTCCCTCCACCGAAATTACGTTTCGAAAAGTATTTTTGTTCTTTACGAAGCTCCCTCCAATATGAATCAAATCCATCCGGACCGTCCAAATTGAATTTTTTTTCGTCAGAGAAAATAACCTAAGTTGAGTAAAGAATATTGAATATGAAGCTAAAATCCCGATTTACGAATGTCTAAACTTAACTTACATTATTCCAATTTCTGCTCATGTTTTCTCGCGCGTCGTCAAGCCTGGCTATTTTCTGACGTTTCAGAAGTGTAGGTGCGGACATCATTTTTTGTCTTATAATGTTTGAATTATGTTTAAGGACACGTTGGACAGTCCAACGAGAAACGCCGAGATCACGTTCCTTCGCAATTTGTTTACAGCTTTTTAACGAATTGCTCGCAACTTTAGCAATTTGCCTTTCAGTACGAGGGGATAACTTCTTCTTAGGTCCCCCTTTCTTATTTTTCCCATACTTAGTAGGATCGCGTAAAAAATTCAGTACAACTTTATGAGATCGGCCGAGTTTACGTGCGATTTCACGTATCCCCATTTTTTGCTCTCTGTACGCTGAAATTGCACCTTGCTCTTGTTCATTAAGATAGCTGCCACGTGGCGTCGTATCAATTAACTAAGAATTCCCGAGTTTACTAAAAAAATTCCAACAGAAACCCTTGAAGTGCGTTAAAAATGAACCGGTTCTATTGTTTTGCACCGATCGTCAAACGTTTATCGATTAAATCTTGACATATAAGTAGACTACTTCAATGAATTTCACCTAAATCCATTATTTACAATGCTTTTTCATACCATATAATTGGTTGTTTAATAACTCCTGAACGGATTGGAGGAATTTAATTTTTCAAAATGCAAACAACGCATATTTTAGTGGAGAATATGTAGAAATGCTAACAATATTGAAAAAGTTGTTCCTTGACCCAATAAAGTGAGAAAAAACCCCCTAAAACTGGTCCAATTTTCAAACGGCCATAACTCCTACAATAGTAAAGGTATTTCATTGAAATTTTTTTCTAAATCAGAGCCCATGGGTACCTACAAAAAAGTATTAGACAACTTTTTCGTAGAACGTCAAACAAATTGATTAAAAATGAAAATGAATTTTTAAGAAAGATCGACAGGGTGCGTAAATTCGGCGAAAAAAGAGATTTCAAATCGTTCTGGAAAAATTATTTTCTATTGCGTGAGTTAATTTCAATCATTTTTAGTTATTAGACATACCCTCGAAATCCTGCCTACTTTCGAGAAAAAAATTCAAGAAGGTGTGAAATTTTTCGAGAAAATTAAAAAATTTCAAGTCGTTTTGGAAAAATTATTTTCAGTTGCCGGGGTCAATTACTATAATTTTTGATGTTTATACTATAAAACACTTTTTTGGACAACGCTGATTCCATGCCGGAAAGTTAAGCAGCGTTGGGTGCATTTTATTTATAATACTTCTTTATTGTTTTTGTAATTGGGTACTACTAGCCCTTTAACACAAAATTTCATAAAATATCAATATTTATTGATGTAGGAAGAATAATCAATCAATTATTTATAATTTTGGTTAATGTATTATTTTTTATTAATTTTACACAATTACTTTTTACAGATTATTTTTTAATTTTTCATAGTGATTTAAATTTGCAAGTGGTAATATAAAATATAGAAATGTAACAAAGTAGTAGAAAATAAATACTAGAAAACATGAAAATTGAAACTTATGTATAACTTAATAATAATTTCCTTTCCCCATTAAAGGATTGATAGTTGAATTTATAAAATTAGAATCTAAAATTCGCAACAATTTAACAGTTAGAACTTTGGATTTTGTATTTAGGATTTCGAATTTCGAATTTAGTATTTAGAAATTAGAATTTACAATTTGGATGCATTATGCAATTGAACAAAATGGAAAATTTAAAAATTAATGGAAAATTCAACGCGAATTAAGGCTATCAAAAAGTATCAATCGGACGCTCATAAGTTCATAAAGAATTGATTCATTTTTAAGAGTCGAAGATACTATTAATTCATATTCGCTTTTATAGTTAATTTTTCGACTAGAATCTTAGGTGTTACGATCAATGGTGATATAATATTATGTTTTTTAAATTAATCGCTTCTATGTATTCATTATATTCAGATGAAATTCTATTAGTTAACAACAATAGTGTTGCAATTTGTTATCATATTATTAATCGAAGTTCTGGTTACAATAGTATTGGTTTGCACAGAGAACTAATTTATACGATTAGTATTGTCATTCGTTGCATCTTCACTATTAAAGTTTAAGCAACAAGTAAATACTATAGAAAAGTTGAATTCTTCAGTTTACAGTTTACAGTTTATGAAACTTTGATAGGAGATAGACGTTATAAAACAAAGGTACATTTGATGTTGGTATATTGAATATTATATCAACATAGTGTTAATACATTGTATACGGGATACTCTTCTCTTTATTATTATAGAAAAATGTCCCATAGAAAAGTATTTTCTTTTTCCTCGAAGTGTAAGAATTTCTAAATAAAAATAAATGTTTTCATTCTGAAAAATAAAGGTGATTTTCATAATTTTGAAACTTTTGAAATCTTGAAAACACTTAAGGAACAACAAATGAATACTACAGAAAAGTTGTATTCCTCTGTTCAAAATGAAAACTATTTATATGAAATAATTTCTTCGACAACGCTCATACCACGCTGGAAAACACCGGTTCTCGTCCGATCACCGAAGTTAAGCAGCGTTGGGCGCATTTAGTACTTGGATGGGTGACCGCTTGGGAACAGTCCGTAGCGTTGGCAGTTTTTTTTTCTTTTTTTTATTTATAATATTTCTTTATTGGTTTTGTAATTGGGTACTACTAGTCTTTTAACACAAAATTTCATAAAATATAAATATTTATTATCGTTGGAAGCATAATTAATGAATTATTTAGAATTTGATTAATGTATTATTTTTTATTAATTTTACACAATTCTTTTTTATTGATTATTTTTTAATTTTGATTTGCAACTAGTAATAAAAAATATAGAAATATAACAAAATAGTAGAATGGAGAAAATGGAGACTTGCGTTTAACTTAATAATAATTTCCATTCCCCATTAAAAGACCCTCATTAAAAATTGTTCAATTTATAAAATTACATCTAAAATTCGCATTAATTTGACAGTTAGAACTTAGGATTTAGTATTTAGGATTTCGAATTTCGAATTTAGTATTTAGAACTTAAAATTTACAATTTAGATGCATTATACATACAGTAAGGAGCATAAGTGAACCAATGACCACAAGTTTTGCATAAATTATTCATTACTAGGAATATAAAAGAATAACAAAAAATAAACATTATAATTATTTTTATCGCAGTTAGAAGCAACATAAGAAAGTCTTTCAGTAATTAACATCTTGTTGTTTATGAATAATACGAACAATAGATTTACTCAGTTTTGCACCACGTCCAATATTTGACAATATTTAATATATTATTTATTTTTAATATTTCGTTCACAACCCTTTTGCTTAAAAAACTGCACTAATTCTCTTTGACACACTTTCTATTAACTTTTTACAATAATCTGGAGATATTTGTTCCCCACTGTTCTTGAATTCTGTTATGCAAATTCGTGATTGAAGTTGGTTGGGAGTCATATGAATCCCGAAGTCGTCTTTTCAGTAACCCCCATAGATTCTCTATGGGGTTGAGATCGGGGCTCTGTGCAGGCCAATCCAAAACAGAAAATTTTTTAGTATCGAGCCAATTTTTTACTCTTTTAGCAGTGTACTTAGGGTCTCGATCATGCATGATAATTACATTTTCTTCTTCGAATGGCATATTTTCAACAGCATCTGTGAGATGATCTTGTAAAATATCTTTGTACATATACTGATTCATGATGCTATTAATTTGGTGCAGTGATCCAACACCAAATTCTGTTAGGCGCCTCCAAAACATTAGGGATCCGCCGCCATGCTTTACCGTTTGCTTCACATGTCGTGGTTTAAGCCTTTCATTTTTACGAATCCAGCACCAAGACATGCCCATCTGAACAAATTCTGTTAATTTTGGTCTCGTCAGACCAAATAACCCGTTCCCATTCAGTAGTTGTCCACTTTTGATACTTTTTGGCAAATTCCAAACGAAGTTTAATATTTTTCTTTGATAACATTGGCTTCTTTTTCTTCTTAATACTTCTAAAATCATCTTGTTTAAGGGTCATTCGTGCTGTCCACTTACTTATTCGTATATTCGTATCTTCTTTTAATAATTGTACAGCCATTGCACTTGAAGCTTCACCAATTTTTCATAGTGATTTAAATTTGCAAGTGGTAATATAAAATATAGAACAGATGTCGAATTTCGAATTTAATATTTATAAAATTTACGATCTAGCTACGGCACTGTGAGAAAGTCCACGCGATAGGAGAGACGTTGTTGTCATTTTCGTTTCGCTTTGTCCTTGCGTTTGCTACGTAACCGTGATGATGTTCTCGCGCGTACAGATAATCGCGTACTATTTCTATGCAAAAGATCCGCATAGTACATCTTGACGATTCATAGAATCTCGGTTGGCGTTCTATATTTCCATCGCCAAGGAAAACGGCCATTAAGGCCTCTGGTCAGGAATTCTTTCTTCGGAATACGAATAATGGATCGTATGGGACGCGTTAATGTCTACTTCGTTCTAATACGCACGAGTTTCCAATTACATTATGTTCCACGAGGCGCAGCCTGTGACTGAATAATTATGCACACTTGGATACTGACAGCTTGACGTATGTACGTGTCTTGTATAACGATTCTTCGATACAACGCGTGGATAATTTCATGTTATTATTCTCAGTTGCTCGACGGACGACGAATTGTGAAAATTCAGTAATTTTTATGGAATATTTCCGTCGCAAATAGTCTTCCAAAAAGCCCCAGTGGCCGATTGGCGCTTGTTAAAATAATAAGTGCGAGTCGATCAGTGGTTTTTCGATTTCTTATTGATTTACAAAAACAATAACAATAACAGATATATCACAATAACCAAGAAACGTTACTATTGCAGTTCGATTGCAAGGTGATATTGTTAATAATGTTCAAATTTAACAGGTAAAGTTTTCTTGTTCGCGTCCGGTATGAAAGTTCAAATGTCCAAGTTCGTGAGAAACCGTGTTCTTCTGATCGAGATGCAACGAATTCTGTTGACGATACGAGTTCTGACTTTGTCCATACGTCCTGTCCCAGAGGAAGACTCCGGATGTCCCTCTTGGTGCCTCCTTGGCAATGTCGTTTCGAGAGTTTTTAGGAAAACTGAGCTCCTCGAGTAAGGATACTCGGTTCTTGTATACTCGAAATCGAGTCCATATAGTGGCGGAGCATTATGATGGGCCTGATTGGCCTGATTGATCTGGCACTCAACTCCCCAGATGGGGCTACCCGGATGTGATTTCTTACCAGAAGGTTACGTGGCCGGATCCTTCAGGACGAAGTCTTTATTCTTCAGCGGTACAAGGTCGTACAGTGGGGTATTTAACATGGAAACCATTTTCAAACGAAGTAAAATGGAATTGCAATGCAAAATACATCAAGAAACATTTTAATAAAAAAAAATGTATAAGTAATATATTTCAATTGATAAAATTGATTCGCGTCAGGCAATGTGTCCTAAGTATTCTTCTTCAGGCTTCTTCATCCTCATCATACTCGGTTTAGCTTTCGTCCGTGCAAGTCATAGGTACAAAAGAGGAAAATAAATCTTAAGGCTTTCTCTCTGAAACGGCATTGTTTTTTTTTCTACGAGGTTGCCTTAAACTTGTTAGAAAGGAATCAGAAGTAGGAGTGTGTTTATGACATCAAGATTACATAGCTTCCTGTGACACTTTCTACTATAACCTTGTCTATACAGGCGAAAATATTTATTTCTCGCCTCTGATGCCACTTATGACAATTCCGGCAAAATTGCATTCTGTATCATTTGTGGCCCCATGAATTAATGTATGATATCTTTTGAAACAACTTCCAGGATGCAACCCTGGTTTTCTTTCGCGCGTTTCACAAAAATAGGTGGTTTCTCTTCTTCCTCCAGGTAATTTTCAGGTTTTTCTGCAAACTGCACAGTCTTTGTGTTTTTTACCTTCGGGATGTACGAAAATGAAACGAGGCTTTCCATTGTAAGCGATCGTGTTTATCATGTGTTCCAGGCCTCCCCAATTTCATATTTGGAGCACGACAATCACGAGTAAGCATCGACAAAATTTTTTCGCGAAATTTTTTGTGGGCTACAGGTTTTGTTCCTTGGTCTTTTGTTTTTTCTTTATATAAAATATACGCATTTACTAACAAGGAACCATCGCGAACGGTTCGGCTTCGATTTTGATGAAACTTTGTACACTTATAAAGCAGCCAAAAATAATCGACACGTATTTTTTTTTAGCTGCGGTAACTCGAGTTTAAGGGGTGAAACCACCCCTTGAAGTTTTGGCTCGAAACGGCTATCTTGAAAACGGAAAGACATACAAAAAAATTGTTAATGGGCGAGGTTGATGGTTTCTTATGTAGAATAACATGGTGTTAAAAAATTAAAAAAAATACAATTTGTTTATAACAAAAAAAAATTTATTAACTTAATTTTTCATTTTATTGAAATTTTCATAAGGATAAAAAATGACGAGCATTTTATTCCAAATCCATTGGTATGCGATTTTTTAAAATTGCCTCCTACAGTTTTGCAGATTTTGATGATTTACATCTTGCGCGCACATCCATTATGGTAGTAGCCGTTCTAACTTTGATTTTAATGAAGCACTGTAGGCTTGCACTACTTCTAGAGGACAAAATCGGGAAAAATACAAGAATACCAATTTGTTGATGGAGGCTTCGTTAAGAAATTATTAACGTTTAAAGTTCCACCCGTACTGAATTTTTTTCCCCGAAATGCCCAAGATTTCGGGGGAATGTGTAATGACCAAAAATTATTGTAATCGACCCCTGCAACCGAAAATAATTTTTTCAGAATGGTTTGAAATTTTTTAATTTTGTTGAAAAATTTCACACATTCTCGAATTTTTTTCTCAAAAGTGCGTAGGATTTCGGAGGTATATATATTCACCAAAAATGATTGCAATTGACTCCCGCAACTGAAAATAATTTTTTTAGAACGATTTGAAATTTTTTTTTTTCGCTGAAAAATTTAGGCACCTACGCCCTGTCGATTTTTCTTAAAAATTCGTTTTTCATTTTTAATAATTTTGTTTGACGCCCTACAAAAAAGTTGGCCAATACTTTTTTGTAGGTACCTATGAGCTCAACTTCAGAAAAAAGTTTCATTGAAATATATTCACTATTGTAGGAGTTATGGCTGTTTGAAGATTGGACCATTTTTATGGGGTTTTTCTCATTTTGCGGGGTCAAGGATCAACTTTTTGCATATTTTTGCAATTTTTACATATTCTTCATCTAAATACACGTTGTTTGCCGCGTGGAACATTAAAATCCTTCAATCCATTCAAAAGTTATGACGTTCCAAAGAGTGACTTTTCTAGCCTGAAATTATATTTTCGATGAGGAATTTTTTTCTCGAAAATGGTTAGGATTTCGAGGGTATGTCTATTCACCAAAAATGATTGTAATAAATCTCCCCAGTTAAAAATAATTCTTTTAAAACGATTTGAAATTTTTTTTCGCCGAAAAATTTAGGCACTTGTCAATTTTTCTTAAAAATTCGTTTTTCATTTTTAACAAATTTGTTCGACGTCCTACGGAAATTTTGTTTAGTACTTTTTTGTAGGTACCTATGAGCTCTACTTCAGAAAAAAAGTTTCATTGAAATATATTCACTATTGTAGGAGTTATGGCTGTTTGAAGATTGGACCATTTTTATGGGGTTTTTCTCATTTTGCGGGGTCAAGGATCAACTTTTTGCATATTTTTGCGATTTCTACGTATTCTTGATTAAAATACGCGTCGTTTGCATTTTTGAAAATTAAAATCCTTCAATCCGTTCACAAGTTATGACATTTTAAAGATCCGCATGAAATTTTCGGACAACATTTCTGGCCATAAATTACATTTTCGATTAGGAATTTTTTTCTCGAAAGTGCGTAGGATTTCGTGGTTATATATATTGACCAAAAATGATTGTAATTGGCCCCTGTAACTAAATATAATTTTGTTAGAAGTAATAAAGGAAATTTTCCCCTTAAAAGCTACTGTTGATTCATCGACACAAATGTTTTCACCAGGACCAAAATATTCCATAAATTTTTAATTTAGGTAACTCAAATAGTTACTTATTTTCCTTCTTCTTGTCTTTATGCTTCGATCTGATGTTGATATTGTTTCCAGATGAAGAGGCCAACAAATTTGTAAATACCTTTTTCTTTTGAACATTTTAGCAAAAAATGGAATTCTTGTATCGAACGCTCGAGACCAATATGACTGCATATCTGGTAATGTTACAAGTCCCATGTTTACTATCACTCCCAGAAACTTGTTCATTTCAGCTTCAGTGATATATCTTTCCGGTCGTTCCAAAGTGAAAATGGCCTCATCACTCTTTCCGAAATTATTTTTTCTGCGTGTGCATTTGTCTCGTCAACAATTTTTCTAATCAATTGTTCGGTAAAGAAGAGCTTGAAATATTCAATGGACGTAGTACATGACGACGGGATTCTTGGTCCAACATTTCTTTGTCCGATAGAAAAATTGTAATCACAAATGTAACTATCATTATGTGTTACTGTGTGTCCGGTATTACGTTTCCAGTTTGATTATTGCTGGAATTGCTATCCTCGCTACTGCTGGAAGGTTTCCTCGCTCGTTTACGCCTACGATGGAAATATGTTTCCGAGTCTGCATCGGAATCTTGACTTACATTGACTTCCGCGATACCACTAGCAAGATCATTTCTATTATCCTCTTCCTCGACTATATTGGACTAAAGATCTACTTGTTGCATATAGTCATCGCTATCACTACTGTCAAAGTCCTCATTTATTTCGCGCCTTTCACTCGTTGTAAATATTTAGAGGGTGACGGTTATACAGTTTTGAAACTCTGTACAGGTTGATGCAAGTTAGGTAAGTTTTCTCCTGCTTAATAGTAATAGTAATAATAAACCAGGCCGGTAAGAGCGTCGATAATGTGTGCGCGACATCTATTTATTTGGACATGAAAAAATGTCGAGTGGGACTCGACAAAGGGGCTCCTGAGATAAAAACTGATTAATCGTCATACTCGACATAGGAGTGTAAAGGGTTAAGAGCAGGGCTGTCGTAAACAAACAGTCACCCTGGCGAAGGCATCCTCCTCAGGCGAGAAGAAAAGAACATTCTTGTAGCGACCATCGCCTTGAGCAATCAAATGAAGCAACGTATTTGTATTCGGAGATGTCCACTGTAGTTCAATCTGATTCTTTCAAATACTCCAAATTTTTAATTTTATAAGCTCCCTGTAAAATATTCCAGTAAAATTCCATTTTGTATTTGTACAGAAAGCTAAGAAAGTCAATTTAAACCCCACTCAACCCGGAGTACATCACCCCGCAAATAGTCCTCAAACTCAACAAATACGACAAAATCATCGCAATTCAACAGAAAAACCTACCTAATAGAATGATTTTACAACTATACTACATCCTCAGAGAAACCTATAACCTGGCCTATGTCCCCAAAGCAGAGAAAATCACAAAAATCATACCTTTCCCCAAACCATGAAAAGTTCGCACTAACCCAAACAACTACAGACCTATCAGCCGCCTAAGCTTCCTCGGTAAAATCCTCTGGGAAAAATTTTAATGGAAGATTTTAGAGGCCAAAGTAAAATGAAAATCAAGAATACCAATTTCAAGAATTGCAAATCAAAATTAAAAAATAATCAATAAAAAAGAATTGTGTAAAATTAATAAAAAATAATACATTAATCAGAATTCTAAATAATTCATTAATTATTCTTCCAACGATAATAAATATTTATATTTTATGAAATTTTGTGTTAAAAGACTGGTAGTGCCCAATTACAAAACCAATAAAGAAATATTATAAATAAAAAAAAGAAAAAAAAAGTGCCAACGCTACGCACTGTTCCCAAGCGGTCACCCATCCAAGTACTGAATGCGCCCAATGCTGCTTAACTTCGGTGATCGGACGAGAACCGGTGTTTTCCAGCGTGGTATGAGCGTTGTCGAAAAAATTGTTTCATATAAATAGTTTTCATTTTGAACAGAGGAATACAACTTTTCTGTAGTATTCATTTGTTGTTCCTTAAGTGTTTTCAAGATTTTAAAAGTTTCAAAATTATGAAAATCACCTTTATTTTTCAGAATGAAAACATTTATTTTTATTTAGAAATTCTTACACTACGAGGAAAAAGAAAATACTTTTCTATGGGACATTTTTCTATAATAATAAAGAGAAGAGTATCCCGTATACAATGTATTAACACTATGTTGATATAATATTCAATATACCAACATCAAATGTACCTTTGTTTTATAACGTCTATCTCCTATCAAAGTTTCATAAACTGTAAACTGTAAACTGAAGAATTCAACTTTTCTACTAGTATTTACTTGTTGCTTAAACTTTAATAGTGAAGATGCAACGAATGACAATACTAATTGTATAAATTATTTCTCTGTGCAAACCAATACTATTGAAACCAGAACTTCGATTAATAATATGTTAACAAATTGCAACACTATTGTTGTTAACTAATAGAATTTCATCTGAATATAATGAATACATAGAAGCGATTAATTTAAAAAACATAATATTATATCACCATTGATCGTAACACCTAAGATTCTAGTCGAAAAATTAACTATAAAAGCGAATATGAATTAATAGTATCTTCGACTCTTAAAAATGAATCAATTCTTTATGAACTTATGAGCGTCCGATTGATACTTTTCGATAGCCTTAATTCGCGTTGAATTTTACATTAATTTTTAAATTTTCCATTTTGTTCAATTGCATAATGCATCCAATTTGTAAATTCTAATTTCTAAATACTAAATTCGAAAATCGAAATCCTAAATACAAAATCCAAAGTTCTAACTGTTAAATTGTTGCGAATTTTAGATTCTAATTTTATAAATTCAACTATCAATCCTTTAATGGGGAAAGGAAATTATTATTAAGTTATACATAAGTTTCAATTTTCATGTTTTCTAGTATTTATTTTCTACTACTTTGTTACATTTCTATATTTTATATTACCACTTGCAAATTTAAATCACTATGAAAAATTGAAAAATAATCTGTGAAAAGTAATTATGTAAAATTAATAAAAAATAATACATTAACCAAAATTATAAATCATTGATTATTCTTCCTACATCAATAAATATTGATATTTTATGAAATTTTGTGTTAAATGGCTAGTAGTACCCAATTACAAAAACAATAAAGAAGTATTATAAATAAAATGCACCCAACGCTGCTTAACTTTCCAGCATGGAATGAGCGTTGTCGAAAAAAGTGTTTTATAGTATAAACATAAAAAATTATAGTAATTGACCCCGGCAACTGAAAATAATTTTTCCAAAACGACTTGAAATTTTTTAATTTTCTCGAAAAATTTCACACCTTCTTCAATTTTTTTCTCGAAAGTGGGTAGGATTTCGAGGGTATGTCTAATAACTAAAAATGATTGAAATTAACTCACGCAATCGAAAATAATTTTTCCAGAACGATTTGAAATCTTTTTTTTCGCCGAATCGACACCCTATCGATTTTTCTTAAAAATTAGTTTTTCATTTTTAATCAATTTGTTTGACGTTCTACGGAAAAGTTGTCTAATACTTTTTTGTAGGTACCCATGGGCTCTGTTTTAGAAAAAAATTTCAATGAAATACCTTTACTATTGTAGGAGTTATGACCGTTTGAAAATTGGACCAGTTTTAGGGGGTTTTTCTCATTTTATGGTGTCAAGAAACAACTTTTTCAATATTGTTAGAATTTCTACATATTCTCCACTAAAATATGCGTTGTTTGCATTTTGAAAAATTAAAATCCTCCAATCCGTTTAGGAGTTATGACATTTTAAAGATTCGCATGAAATTTCGGGGACGCATTTCTGGCCTTACATTAGATTTTTTTTTTTTCTCGAAAGTGTGTACGATCTCGGGGTATGTCTATTTACCAAAAATAATTGTAATTGACCCCTGTAACTAAATATAATTTTGTTAGCATGATTTGAAATTTTTCAATTTCGTCGAAAAATTTCAGTGCCTACTCGAATTTTTTTCTCGAAAATGGGTAGGATTTGGAGAGTATGTCTAATGACTAAAAATGATTGTAATTAACCCCTGTAACTAAATATAATTTTGTTAGCATGATTTGAAATTTTTTAATTTTGTCGAAAAATATCACACATTCTTGAATTTTTTTCTCGAAAGTGGGTAGGATTTCGAGGGTATGTCTAATGACTAAAAATGATTGTAATTAACTCCCGCAATGGAAAATAATTTTTCCAGAACGATTTGAAATCTTTCTTTTCGCCGAATTTAAGCACCCTATCGATTTTTCTTAAAAATTTGTTTGACGCTTTACAGAAAAGTTGTCTAATACTTTTTTGTAGGTACCCATGGGCTCTGCTTCAGAAAAAAATTTCAATGAGATACCTTCACTATCAAAGGAGTTATGGCCGTTTGAAAATTGGAACAGTTTTTCTCACTTTACGGTGTCAAGGATCAGATTTTTCAATATTGTTAGAATTTCTCCTCTTGGCGTCTGCAAACGCTTCGTGTATTCCAAAATAAAACTTTAATAATAAAAATGATATTGAAAAATATAATAAATAAATATTTTAGTAGAAATTAATATGATAAGATTTTATTCACGATGTGTGTATAGTTTGATTTTATGATATTATAATGGTGTAATCGTCGCCAGAGCTCAGGTAGCCACTGATTGAGCTGTCTGAGTTATTTGGTTGTATAAGTCTTTTAATTTGAATAATGCAATTAATTCGAGTAATTTATTTTTCCAACAATCTTACGTGTCGATTTTTGCGCTGTGAGATCGGCGATAACGAATATGGCGAATATATTGATTCTCACAATACTTTACGAAGATATGTTGAATATTAATATACATATATTGCCTGTATAATCAGTATTATACACCTTTCATTATCATTGATTATGTGAATAGCAAGATGAGTCGCGATTTACATAACACGAGCATTGTTTTTCGTTTAAACAGAGAATTTAAGACTAAAGGAAGTAGAAATGCCAACGTAAAGTTACAAATATAGTGGAAATAGAGGTGTGACTATCGATAAATATCAATAAATCGAATAAAAGCGATTGAAATATACTGCAACGTATTACTTTCAAGAAAAGTATTTAAAATATATTAATTTTTATCTAAAATTATTATCATTAATATTTATTATTTGATACAATTGTTTAACAAAAGTATTTGGTTTAAAATGGTTTCTTTCGATCTGTAATTTCTTTTATCTATAATGTTATCAATAATTTCTTGCAATTTTTCATAACAGAGAAACCTTCTATCATTAACCAAATTAATTTTTATGAAGAATCAATCCTTCTATAACACAGTTAATTCAAGATATAAAGTTATAAAAAAAGGGCGATGTTGATCCATAATGTAAACATGCATAAAAAAAGAAAATAAATTTATTTCAAATATTTGTAATAATTTTAAGAATTCGTACATTAAAATGAATATAAAAAAAAAAAAATTGAACATTCTAGTTAAGCTAAAACATACACCATGTATTTACTAATGTAAATGTTGTGCTACGTGGAGACTCTATTATGTGTATTGAAATCGTGTTTTTAGAATACACCGTGTTATACGAGGGTTGAGTGTACTTTGTAACATTTTTAAACTAGAATGAAACAGTATATTGAAAAATAGTTTTCAATTTTTTCCGTAACCGAACAATTTGTATTTTTCTTCACAATTGTGACGTTTATATCAAAAGATGCCTAAAATTAATTACTTTTGTATTTGCATTTATATTTCTAGTGTCATCGAAAGTATAATTAGCGAACAATTAGTGAACAAGGTATGTTTTTGTTATTAAAGAAACTTGATGTTTTAAATCGAGGATCTACCAATGTAGCTATTGCATGGAATTTATTATTTTCGATATCTTGCGAATACCATTCTACATAGTGTATTAGTTTTTGTCGTAGAATAGTTTCTAAACAAAGCATACAGCTGTTTATTAATTGGAACTATAATATTTCTGATAAACTCACACGATGTCTCGGTACTGACTTCTTTTTTAATCAAAAAGAAGATACGCGATATCGGAAGAATAGTTAACAAGAGCATTCTTGTTTTTAATTTTAAGAATGCTATACTTGAAACTACAGCACGCGTTTGTTCTATTAATTTTCGAACATTTCGTATAATGAATTTCATCCTGTTTCGTCTTTTAATATTAGTGTTTCATATGTTTCTGTTCTCTTTGAATTCATTGTCACTGAACACACGATAATCGACAACCAACGACATAGAATTTACCATACGACGCCTAGAGATGGAATAAACTTACAAATGTTTACATATTTTGTAACAAAACAATGTTTACTTCAATAAATTCCACGCGTTCGAACACTTTCGTGACCCTCATGCAGTACGTTTGCATAACAAATGCTTCTTAATTTCTACTCGTCAGTTGTAATTTTTCCATAGTATGGTATGAACGAATAAATATAACTGAACATAAAAGAACATAAACACGTAAGCCCCATTTCGTAGGCTTTTTCGGGCTATAAGTAATAAAGGTTGCGCACCAAAAATGCGGGCAGAATGGTGGTTGGCGGTCAAGAGAATGGTCGAAGGAACCAGTTGATTACGTGCACGGTATACGGAAAGAGCGAGTAATTAATGCGGGACCGTGTTTTTTCTCCGCGTACAGAGGCCTTTGCCAAAAGGAACACACATGAAAAAGCACCTTTCGAGGAACAACGAGCAGTACCGGTATCTAGAATTAACGCGTCGCCCGATACAAACACGGAAATCGCATTCACTCGCTGTTGTGCTGCGTTGCGTTGCGTTGCGTTGCGTTGCGTTGCGTTGCGTTGCGTTGCGTTGCGTTGCGTTGCGTTGCGTTGCGTTGCGTTGCGTTGCGTTGCGTTGCGTTGCGTTGCGTTGCGTTGCGTTGCGTTGCGTTGCGTTGCGTTGCGTTGCGTTGCGTTGCGTTGCGTTGCGTTGCGTTGCGTTGCGTTGCGTTGCGTTGCGTTGCGTTGCGTTGCGTTGCGTTGCGTTGCGTTTGCGTTGCGTGCGTTGCGTTGCGTTGCGTTGCGTTGCGTTTGCGTTGCGTTGCGTTGCGTTGCGTTGCGTTGCGTTGCGTTGCGTTGCGTTGCGTTGCGTTGCGTTGCGTTGCGTTGCGTTGCGTTGCGTTGCGTTGCGTTGCGTTGCGTTGCGTTGCGTTGCGTTGCGTTGCGTTGCGTTTGCGTTGCGTTGCGTTGCGTTGCGTTGCGTTGCGTTTGCGTTGCGTTGCGTTTGCGTTGCGTTGCGTTGCGTTGCGTTGCGTTGCGTTGCGTTGCGTTGCGTTGCGTTGCGTTGCGTTGCGTTGCGTTGCGTTGCGTTGCGTTGCGTTGCGTTGCGTTGCGTTGCGTTGCGTTGCGTTGCGTTGCGTTGCGTTTGCGTTGCGTTGCGTTTGCGTTGCGTTTGCGTTTGCGTTGCGTTTGCGTTGCGTTGCGTTGCGTTTGCGTTGCGTTGCGTTTGCGTTGCGTTGCGTTGCGTTTGCGTTGCGTTGCGTTTGCGTTGCGTTGCGTTTGCGTTTGCGTTGCGTTGCGTTGCGTTTGCGTTTGCGTTGCGTTGCGTTTGCGTTGCGTTTGCGTTGCGTTGCGTTTGCGTTGCGTTTGCGTTTGCGTTGCGTTTGCGTTGCGTTGCGTTTGCGTTTGCGTTTGCGTTGCGTTGCGTTGCGTTGCGTTTGCGTTGCGTTTGCGTTGCGTTGCGTTTGCGTTGCGTTTGCGTTTGCGTTGCGTTGCGTTGCGTTGCGTTTGCGTTGCGTTGCGTTTGCGTTGCGTTTGCGTTTGCGTTTGCGTTGCGTTTGCGTTTGCGTTGCGTTTGCGTTGCGTTTGCGTTGCGTTTGCGTTTGCGTTGCGTTGCGTTTGCGTTTGCGTTGCGTTTGCGTTTGCGTTGCGTTGCGTTGCGTTTGCGTTTGCGTTTGCGTTGCGTTTGCGTTGCGTTGCGTTGCGTTTGCGTTGCGTTGCGTTTGCGTTGCGTTTGCGTTTGCGTTTGCGTTGCGTTTGCGTTGCGTTGCGTTTGCGTTTGCGTTTGCGTTTGCGTTTGCGTTTGCGTTTGCGTTTGCGTTTGCGTTTGCGTTTGCGTTGCGTTGCGTTTGCGTTTGCGTTTGCGTTTGCGTTTGCGTTTGCGTTTGCGTTTGCGTTTGCGTTTGCGTTTGCTTTGCGTTTGCGTTTGCGTTTGCGTTTGCGTTTGCGTTTGCGTTTGCGTTTGCGTTTGCGTTTGCGTTTGCGTTTGCGTTTGCGTTTGCGTTTGCGTTTGCGTTTGCGTTTGCGTTTGCGTTTGCGTTTGCGTTTGCGTTTGCGTTTGCGTTTGCGTTTGCGTTTGCGTTTGCGTTTGCGTTTGCGTTTGCGTTTGCGTTTGCGTTTGCGTTTGCGTTTGCGTTTGCGTTTGCGTTTGCGTT
>NW_025106784.1:0-34388 GCF_013123115.1 Colletes gigas
TGGGCAGGAAATTCGCCACAATTATTGCGAAATATCCCCCACAGCTCTCACTCCCACGCAGTAGACCTCACTTTGTTCGATGACTCCGAACTAAAGGTGCTCGGTTTACGATGGATACCGTCTGGAGGTTATTTCTATTTCAATCTCCAACGGTTCCAACCGTCGGCAACACCGATGACAAAAAGAAATTTGTTTTCGGAGATTGCCAAGCTCTTCGATCCGCTCGGCTGGCTATCGCCGGTTGTAATTCGCGCAAAGATTTTGATGCAGTCTCAGTGGCTGGAGAAAATCCAGTGGGACGATCAAATCTCCGCGAATACGCAAAAAACGTGGAACGCGTTTTGTACGGATTGGAGCAGCTTAAAGGAATTAAAAATTCCCAGATGGATACGTTACGGAGCTGATACGGTGTCAATAGAATTGCATGGTTTCTGCGACGCCTCGCTCGCGGCCTATTCGGCCGTCATGTATTTACGCGTGACGACGATCAGCAACGAAGTTTTTACGACGTTGCTAATGGCAAAAACGCGAGTCGCTCCGATCAAAACGCAGTCCATCCCCGTTCTGGAATTGAACGGGGCTGTACTCCTTTCCGAGCTGGTGTTGCACGTGAAGCGGTCCCTCTCAATAAAGGTGGACCGCATAATCTGCTGGACAGATTCCACGATTGCACTAGCTTGGTTAAGGAAGCACGCCTCGACATGGAAGGTTGTAATCGCCAACCGCGTGTCGAAAATCCAGACGATTCTCCCGAACGCTGAATGGAATCATGTTCCCACGCGATCGAACCCTGCGGATTTAAATTCGCGTGGGGTCGACGCGGCGGAACTCCTTCAGTCGGAGCTCTGGATTTCCGGCCCGACGTGGCTTCGGAAAACGAGAGAAAATTGGCCAAAAACGCCTGTTTCGATCGAGACCGAGGAGGGTAAACGCGTATCGCATACCCTCGTAGCAACTCCGGAAAAGGAATGGGATTTTGTATTCCGATTTTCCAAATGGAGTAAGCTACTTCGCGTAACCGCCTACTGTCTTCGATTAAGGAAGACGTGGGAGGGCGAGCGACGGTCATTCGATGCCAAAATCGTCGAAGCGCCGGAATTACAGCGTGCAGCAGAAAGAATTGTGCGCTACCTGCAACGCATGCACTTTGCGGAGGAGTACCAAAGCTTAAAAAAGCAGAAGGGAATTCCTGCAAAGTCTCCGTTAAAAAGCCTAAACCCTTTTCTCGACGACAAAGACGTCTTGAGAGTGGGTGACGGGCTGGAGAATGCAGCAATTGCATGGGAAACAAAACACCCGATAATTCTGCCAAAGCATCATGTTTCTAACATGATAATCAGGCAATGCCACGTTGATACGTTGCACGGGGGTTTGCAATTAACCATGTACACGATGAGACAAAAATTTTGGATCATCCTGCATGTTCAGTGATAACGGAACGAATTTCGTCGGTGCGGATCGAGAATTGCGAGAACATTTCAATATCGTGTACAATACACCGGAAATGCGCAATAAGTGCGGCCAAAGGGGTATTAAGTGGAAATTTAATCCACCTAGTGCACCCCATTTCGGCGGTATGCAAGAGGCCGGTGTGAAATCGGTGAAACATCACCTCAAACGCATTCTCGGCGAATTCGCGCCAACAAGCGAAGAAATGCAGACATTACTCTGCAAGATCGAAGCGAGCTTAAATTCTCGACCGATCGCCGCTTTAAGCGATAGCCCTGAGGATTATGCGCCTCTCACACCGGGCCACTTCTTGATCGGAAGCCCTATAAATGCACTTCCGGTCGAGTCAGTGGAAACTGAAAATCTTTCCCGGCTTACACGCTGGAGAGCGATTCAGAAATTCCATGAGCAACTTTGGAGGCATTGGACACGTGATTATCTCACGCACCTCCAGAATCGCTACAAGTGGCGTACCGCCCACGCACAGCTAAAACCAAACGATTTGGTGTTGGTGCAAAACCCTCTCCTCCCCCCAAACCAATGGGAAATGGGACGGATAGAGGAAATTTTTCCGGGCAAAGACAGGCACGTGCGTGTAGTAAAAGTACGCACGGCCAAGTCTACCTACATACGTCCGATCACACGTCTGTGTAAATTGCCCGTGGAAGAGTCCGCGTCGTCAATAAACAAGGACGACGCTATCGGGACATAAGGTATCCCGAATTCCGCATGCCAAGGAGACAGAGTAGAGCGAGAAAGACAATAGATACAAACATGTTGTTGTCTCACACGTTCTACATATCTCAGGTGAGAACTACGAACAGAGGGGAACCATACCCTTACCTTCCCGTCTGGGATTGAGGAAGGGAGCGATCCCCGATTCCGCGAGATCCTCGTCTTTAAAAGCAGGATCCCCGGGCCGAATCGGTTCAGTTCGTAATATCTTTGCGTGCGAGAATAAAAACAAAAAGTGAATAATGAGCAGTGACGAGAGTGTCGTGACAGTGGTGGGGGCGCAACAAATGGACCCCGAGATGGAGGTCCAATTCGGACGACTCCTCCAACTGGGGGAGGTATTCGCCCCCAAAAAGGGGACAGAGACGGACGAAGGGGAGGCGAGGCCTTCGACCTCCACCGCCCCGGAACCCGGACTCGACCGCCCGCAAACACCACCGCAGCCGGCCGTTCGAGGACAGCTGCCAACATATGATGTGCATCTGGGGCCAGAAGTGATCCGGGTCCCAGGGCACATCCCCTGGACGACAAGGCGATACCGCTGCCCGGCGGAGGGAGGTCATTTCGATCTCAACTGGGCCAGAGGCGGCCGGCTTGTCGGCTGCAATTTTCACCCCCGAAAAGAGCCGACAACGCCGGTCGCCCAACCCGCAAGGACGCCGACGCCCACCCCCACGACAGCCGCTAGGAAGCGGCCAGCGGAGGAGGCCCCGCAGCCGCAGCCGCCACGGGGGCGGTCCCAGAAGCGGAACCGCCAACGCCGGAAGGCCAAAGCGCGGGCGGGGGCGCAGAGGCAGGGGGACCAGACGCAGCCACCGCCGCCACCGGAAAACATGGTGACGCAGGCGGTTTTAACGTCGCTCCAGCTGCTGCAACAGCAGCAGACCACGAGCAAGCCGACCTCGTCAAAGTAAGTAACTTAATTTTATTAATTAAGCGAAAACAAAATCCTCTCTGCATAGTGACCGCGAATTACCGCTTCTCTTTTCATTGCACGGACCGTGCAAGGGGGGCGGTATGTTTAAATAACGCGTTAATTCGTTATTAAGAAACGGCGGTTAAATTCTCGCGTGATCTATAGAAAAAAGGGGACATTTCTTATACGGTGTTGTCCTCAGTGTTCGCGACATTCCAGAGCCTTCTCTGCGTCGTAACCTGCTTCGGGAGCAATACCGTGTAGAAAAAATCCAAATTTACCTTCAATCATAGTCACGCGATCGGCCCAGTAACGGTTCCATGAGAACAGGTGTTACTACGCCGAAATAACAGAGAGGATTCAAAATTAATACGAGACAGACAATTTCCCCTCTCGCGATCGCGGATAAGAGGGTCTGTCTCGACAATCACTTGCTATCTGGTTCTCGACGAGTTCGCTTCTTCCAAGCCGACCTAGTCCAACACCGCGATCACGATATACGCGCAATTAAATTCGTTTAATTGTATAGTTACACCACAGAACCGAAACGGAACGAGATTAAGACTGTGGTAAATTCGAAAGAATTAACCTAGTCGGATTTCGTACCTCACGGTTTCGTGAGTTTAGTGATCGTTGTGTGTACAGAACCGTTCTGGAAAAACGCAGCATTGAAACAATTTACAGTGAACAACCGGTGGCTGATCATAATCGTGTGTGCACTTCAATAGTGTTCGATTATCGCCACCGTTGTGTCAATTGTTTCAAATCAAAAGCGATTTCCCACATTAACAACCGGTGGCTGATAACAATCGTCGTAACATTTAAATAGTGTTCGATTGTCGCCACCGTTGCGTGGAAGGCACGTACCGCTGTAATCAGCTGTCGTGCAACGAGAACCGAGAAAAACTTCTCGGTTTTCCTTGAATTTTTGTGCGATTCAAACACTCGGATAGGGGCCTTTTGGCGTATACCCTGAGTGGGATTGTCGTTTCCGAGGGTCGAAATCTCAGTTTGAGTACCACCCCCATAGGGGCCTTATTCGGCGCATTCCCTGGGTGCTCTCGGCTGAATTCGATTAGCTCGAACGTCGGTCACTCATCACCAGTGTGTACGGACACTCGGTGTAGAGCGACGTTCAAAAGGGCGCCGTGGTGTAAGCACCTTAACCTTCAGACGCTTCTAGCGCAGTTAAGGGCTTGCATCACACCGGTCCCGTACGGACCAGGAAACGACGCTGAATCACGGAGTGGACAATTTTGGAGCCTTACAACCTCCAACTGTTGTCACCTCCAGCCAAAATTCAAGCTAGCAGCAGTGGGAAGATCGAGGCTCAAATCTTGTCTTCCCCATCTGCTGTTATAAAATTTTCCAGAACTGCAGTCGAACGTTTCTCGATCACACGAGAAACGTTTAAGTATACAGTCCACTAACACAGTTGCGTATCGCTGTGAAGGAATCCCGCTCCTGTTTATCATAAACAGAGACAGGAGCGTGTGGATTGACGCGAGTCAGACAACGCGACGAGCGTTGTCACATATTTTCAACCAAATTTCGGTCTCTTTTGTTGCAGAAGACCGAGACGAGAGCCGTAAGTGGCCTACGGTTTGCCAGGTTTTTTTTACGAGCCTAACCAGAGCTCGTTTTTTCCTGGTGGTGGATTTTTTTAAAAATATAAATTTCTTCTTTTGTTTATTTAATTTTTGATTTTTTATTTTCGTTTAATTTTCACATTTTTAAATAAACGGCCTAGTCCAAGAGACTAGGCGAAGGAAATTTGCAAGTGTACCATTCACTTTCCCACACATTCCCACTCCCTCGTAATTCGGACACCTCGTTAAAGGGTGAGAGCGACATTAACTCGCACCTATTTTAACATAGAGCAAATACTGTATTGCTTTTTACATTCAAGTGGCATAGAACACAAGAGAAATTTTTATTACATTACGGTAATTATTTAAAAAAGGGGGGGTCTCACTGATTTCGATGACTTTTGAATATGTTGTAGAAATCAACATTTTGAACAACTTTTTCCTATACATATAACCGCCGGTAGGCCTTACTTTCCGAGATTTCTCTTCAAAAATATCACTGCTACTACAATGAATTCTATATATACGTACAGTTACTCACAAAATTGAGCGTACACCTATGTAGTTAATAAAAACTTGTGGGAAAATGAACATAAAAAGAAATATTTAACAGTAAAAACGCATTATACATTTTACTTGTACATTTCAGCAGATAATGCGTGAAGAAATTTTTAAACAATATTGATAGTTCATCTATGTTTAACAAAAACTTCAAAAGTATGCTTATTTTATCGTCACAAAATTGAGCGTACAGTTTATTAGTAACTAGAAAACTAACTTTTGTAAAACTTCTCATGGTTTACAATTCATTCCATTGTATCTAGTGACATAGTTCCGTTGCTATGATACGTTTGATTTTCATTTGTCATTGTTTATTAGCGAAAATTTGCACTATGGCTTCACGAAGATCAGAAATTGATATTTCTGTGCGAAAATTAGTTGTTAAATTGTATTGCCAAGGTAAATCTCTAAGGCAAATTGGCAAAATAATAGCTAGAGCCCACTCTACTGTACAAAAAATTATTAACAATTACAAATACAATGGTGCACTGCATAATCAGCCAGGACGCGGAAGGAAAAAAATTCTGACTGGAACTGACGAGCGGTACATAATACGATAAATTAAAATTAATCCAAAAAGTAGTGTACCAAAATTTACAACAGATGTTTCATCGAGGATTATAAAATCGATATCGACGGAAACTGTTCGTAGGGTGCTAGACGATAAAGGCTATCACGGTAGGGTAGCAAGGAAGAAACCTTATATTTCTATGGTGATGTTACGAGCCAGGGCCGTGCAGCGCGCGTGGCCTGCGAGTGCAAGAGAGAGTATGGAATATGGTATCAATTTGTTAGTGAGGTGCACGGACGAACCCGATGCAAGATCGGGGAGCCGCTAGGATAGTTGACAACGAGGACGAACCTGATGAAATATCAGGGAGCCTCTAGGATGGTGTCACTTACGGACGAACCTGGTGCGAAACCAGGGAGCCGTAGGAGGGTGTAATGTCGTGAACGAACCCGATGCGTAATCGGGGAGTCACTAGGAGGGTTGATAACGATGCAGACGAACCCAATGCGAAATCGGGGAGCTGCTGGGAGGTTGGAACTAACGCAGACGAACTCGATGCGTAATCGAGGAGCTGCTGGGAGGTGGGATAGATCACAGACGAACCTGATGCGTAATCAGGGAGCTGTAGGATGCGGACGAACCTGGTGCGTAAGCAGGGAGCCGCTAGGATGGTATTAGATTGCGTGGACGAACTCGATGCGTAATCGAGGAGCCACGTAGGTTGTAAGAATTTGTATTCGGATTAAGGATATGTTAATTGACCTCGTAACTTCAATTATTAAATATAATATAACCCGAGCGGTAAGGTTATATTATTGTGGGATCGTTTAACTAACAATAATCGCTTTATATAATGATGGGTTAAAGAAGATAAGTAACTCTGATTTAATAATGGAACTAGATATATTCTTAACAAACAAATAAGATACAAGTGTCTTGTGTCAGTTATGTCGCGTTGTAAGAATGGATTATAATTACCTAAGAATGATTTTTTGCACGGTGTTGACGCACTGGCGATGCGGGGGTAAGTCGGTTGACAATAGAGGCCGTAATAGAATTTATACCGGTTCACGGATTCTATATGGTTTAAAATTGATACAAAAGGGTACTGTAGGGTGTGAACGATTTGTGGTGCGTGCGAACGATCGGTGTCATCCCGCGACGGGATGGCACCAGTATGTTTGTGGATTTGAGTGCCTGGGTCTTGAAAACTTTCGTGAGGTATGAATTGGTCATTGTTGCGTGCGTGCGGTCGGTGTCGTCTTGCGTCTGGACGGCGCCGGGATGTTTGGGAAATAGGGTGACTGCGTTTAGAAAATGTCGAGTGGCTGAAAGAATGCGAGGAAGAGTGTTTGGAACTGAGCGACTGAACCGTGAGAATGAAACGATTAGCAAGGCGTGTACGTGACTGCGTGAACCTGAACCATGGATGCGAGGATTTTGGGTGTGAGTGAAAAGGGATGATTGCGTGAGAAAGATAGAGCGACTGAGGGTGAATGCTATAAGTCTGTGAATGTTCGGCGGCGCGGCAGTTGATAGGCGACATTGGATAAGCGAGAGTGCGTTATAGCGAGAGTAGCGATTTGTGTTTTGTTCTTGTTCTGTTATTCTATTTTCAATAAATTGTTGTTATTTGTTTGACGAATCCTCGTCCAAACTTTATTTGCGAACGACCTCTCCCAGCCAACACACTAGTTTCCTACAGTACTGTAGCCCGATCTCACGAAATGCAACTGACTGTCAGAATCGTGGACAGCGTAACGAGACGTGATGTTGACTCTAAACGTAACTGTACGATTCTGATCCCCCGAGTAAGGAAACGAAGGGGTTTATATACCCAAAAGTCTGTGGGGGAGGATTCGGATGTACGTTAGACATTACCATGCTCGGTAATCTCTGAATTTCGTTAGTCACCGAGCAGCTGCATTTCGTGGGAACTGACTCTACATTCCAAAGGGTAGATAAGTAGCAGGGCGTTTTCCTAATGCACGCATGTGGTATAGAAAAATTGGGGAACGAAACGTTCGGCATACGTAACAGTGAATAGAATCAAGCGTTTGGAATTTGCAAAAAAATATGTAAGTTGTGATATAAAGTTTTGGAAGAATGTAATATTTTCCGACGAAATTAAAATTAATTTATTTAATTCGGATGGAAAAATAATAGTATCGAGACAACCGAATTCAGAGTTCAATCAAAAGAATACGGTTCCTACTGTAAAACACGGCGGAGGTTCAATAATGCTGTGGGGATGTATGGCAGCAAGTGGAGTTGGTAATAGCGAATTTATTGAAACAATTATGGACAAACGAAAATATCTTGATATTTTGAAAAAAAATTTGAAATCGTCAGCTCTAAAATTAAACATGCCAGCCATATATTATTTCCAACAGGACAATGATCCTAAACATACATCGTATATTGTTAAAGAGTGGCTGCTATATAACGTGCCAAAATTATTACACACTTCACCACAATCGCCGGATATTAATCCCATTGAGAATTTGTGGCGAGAATTAAAATTAAAATTAAATAATTGTAGTTTTAGTAATAAAACAGATGCTAAACGCAAAATTGTAGAAATATGGAATAGTATTCCGTGTCCGACTACAAAAAAGTTAGTCGAGTCTATGCCAAAACGTTTGAGAGCAGTTATAGATACAAAAGGATTTGCAACAAAATATTAAAATAAAATCTGTTAGTTACATTTGTTTAATTGGATCTGCTGTATGCTCAATTTTATGACAGTAAAACAAGAACAGTTTTGTTGCTTTTGCTAAATAGAAATGAATAATTAATTTTATTTAAGACTTTTTCCACTAATTGTCCGTCAAAACATATGAACAAAATAAATATTATGTTTTTACTTTTAAATATGTCCGTTTATGTTCATTTTCCCACCAGTTTTTATTAACTACATAGGTGTACGCTCAATTTTGTTAGTAACTGTACGTGTCTGTGGCAGCGTGTGTGCAAGCGTTGATCCGCGATTGTTTATTGTTTCTATAGATACATCGAGGCGGCCGGCAATGGATGCGTATAACGGGTGTGCTTAAAAATTCGATTTGAGTAGCTGCCGCCTGACGACAGCCGGCATAAAAAAATCTAACCGAAACCTTATTTAAACCCAACTATTCTACCTAGTAACTAATATAATGGATTAGGTGTGGGTTAGATTTTCTTATACCGGCCGCCGCAAGGGCATTTATTTTCTATTTCAATTTTCTTTATTGATATTATCAGAAGTGGGAAAAATTTCAGCCATTATTTCTAAAAATTTCATTATTGGATCGTTACCTTTGACAGTAATAACGATACCAATGCAGAACTAGATTCAGCTTGACACATTATACATTATTTGTCGACGGTTGTCATGCCGTACAAACAAGAGAAAAAATCGGCGATCGTGGACTGCGCATACAGTCACAAACATGTACATATAGACAGAATTCATTTGTGGTAGCAGCAATCTTTTTGAAGAAAAATCTCAAAAACTAAAGCCAAGCGGCGGCTGTATGTATAGGAAAAAGTTGTTCAAAATGTTGATTTCTACAACATATTCAAAAATCATCGAAATCGGTGAGACCCTTTTCTAAATAATTATCAAAAACTGTCTAATGTAACAATTTATTTTGCTGCAACATCCTCTCATCTGTCCCTTATTCCCACTTATAATTCGTTGCTGTAACGTAATATTTTGCAGTATAACCATATTTCAACTAATTGAAAATGTACAGTCCGCTTTATACATTCCCACTTCTAGCATTGTTTCATCACAGACGAGGTATCGAGTAAGACCTTTCACCACAGACGAGATATATGAATAGACGTTTCACGTAATGTAATTTTTCGGCCGGAGTTTCTGGGGTCCCGGGACCCCATTACCATTTTCGTGTCACTCGCTACGTTGTCAACAGATTCAGAATTTAACACAAGAGGAAGTGAGACAGAAAATAAAACTACATAAATTTTATTATTTTTTAACGGAATTAAAGCTGTAGGGTCCATCATTGGACATTAATCGATTAATTTCATTGGAGAAATCAATCGATTTAGAGTATTTAAAAATTTCAAGATTATTAAAATTCATAAGGATGTATTTCATTGATACGTACACCGCAAATTCTCTATTTTTTATTTTAAATTGTAATACATCATTTATTAAAAAAATAACTCGGCAGAAACGTATTTGCGACTCGAAATCAGTTTAATCAGACTGTGCATCGGGGCCCTGGAAACTCCTCATTCCTCGCTTTCGCACACTATGCTCAATTGCGTGTACGTGAGCTCGTTGAGTTTCGGAAGAGCCAAGAAGAACAGGCTGATACTCGCTTTCCTTCTCGCTCTTGCATCGCTGACGTCGCTTACATTTCTCGAAAGCAAGCCTGGCATCGCCAACCGTTCGAATCGTCAGTAAACGACAAAAGCCATCGTGACTGACAGACCTTACATTTCTCGAAATCGGACCTGGGCGCTTTTTGAAGATTCATTGATTTTCCATACGAAGCGACCATGCGTTCTATACATATACATGTTATACATGCTAGGAACTATAAATTGTATAACTTTCGTTGTATATCTACTTTCTAATAACATGGGAAAATTTTAAAATATAAAAAAATGTAAGAATACTGTAGAATTTTTGCAATGGAGAATTATTGAAAGAAAATGAGGTAATTATTTAGAAAAGGCCGGGTCTCACCGATTTCGATGATTTTTGAATATGTTGTAGAAATCAACATTTTGAGCAACTTTTTCCTATACATATAACCGCCGCTCGGCCTTAGTTTCCGAGATTTTTCTTCAAAAAGATCGCTACTACTACAATGAATTCTGTCTATATGTACATATCTGTGGCTCTGTATTGCGTCAGTCCACGATCGTTGCTTTTTTCTCTTGTTTGTATTAGTCGGCATGACAACAGACGACAAATAATGTATAATGTGTCGAGCTAAATCTAGTTCTGCATTGTTGTCAAAGGTTCGAATATTCTGAAGTATGGAACTCGCCAAATACATTATGTAGGCTATTTAGGTGAATTCTTCTTCCGTCGACAATATCATGCTAATGATCTAATAATTAAATTTGTCGAAATAATGGCTGAAATCTTTCCCACTTCTGATAATATCAATAAAGAAAATTGAAATAGAAAATGAATGCGTGGCCGCCGTTAGGCGGCCGGCTACACAAATCGAGTTTTTAAGCACAGCTGTTATACACATTCATTGCCGGCCGCCTCGATGTATCTATAGAAACAATAAACAATCGGCGAGTCGTATACATACTGCAGATTTTTTGTCAACAATCGGCGAGTCGTATATATATAACAGGCACGTAAGTGTAGATAGAATTCATTGTAGTAACAGCGATATTTGTGAAGAAAAATCTCGGAAACTAAGGCCGAGCGGTGGTTATATGTATAGGAAAAAGTTGCTCAAGATGTTGATTTCTACAACATATGTATTCAAAAATCATCGAAATCTTTGAGACCCGACCTTTCCTAAATAATTACCGAAAATGAATTGATTATATACATATGTTTATATCGGACACATCCCTCGTCATTCGATAGCTTATCCAAAACAAACTCTGTATGCAAATTTTTAACTTGAAATCTCGACCGTGGGGGTAATAATGTCGTGAAAACGAAAATCATGTTTTTGTACAATTTCTGTTGACCTATTGAGTAAAAAAATGTAAAACAATACAGAGACATTTCTTGTACCGGGGCACATATTTTGGGAGATTTTCAGATTTTTTGATTGAAGAACTAGGTAGTAAAAAATAAAAAACTGTAAAAAATGTCGAAAAATGCCGATTACGTATTGAAGAAGGTCCGGAACTACTTTTATACTTTTATAGTAAACAGGTATTGCTGTTAATATTATTCTCAATTTTTTTCAGATTTTTCATTCTGGTGCGCCGCAGTGAAAAAAAATAAAAACCGACTTTTTCCTCATTTTCTGCGTATTGGAATAACTTACACGTTGAATTTTTATGAATTCTTCAATATATGAGTGTTTTCTAGACTGTTTAATGTTTGTACACTAGGCAGAATTATATAAGAAATGAAACAAAATTAAATTAAATAAATTAATAAACTTAACTTAACTTAATTAATTAAATTAATTAAGTTGCTCGTCTGTATGCACGCTTCCTTTTTGTACATGTATGACTTTTGAACCCATTTATAAATAAATAAATAAATAAATTTTAATTTGTTGGTTATTACCTAATCATTTTTTATAATTATAATTTTATTACTTTACATTTTTTAAATTTCTTACAAATAACGTGTATCAAACCTTGAAATGAGAACACCAAACTTAATGTAAAATTACATTGAAATTCATTTGGTTGTTTAGACTCAATCGTATTAATAGTATAAATATATGAACGCACGTCCATAAGCGTAGTAAAAAAATGTCTTTTTTAATAGTTAACCCTTTGCACTCGGCACCTTTTCGGACGTTAGCTATCAGCAACTCGACGCTACTTTCTCGCGAAAACAAAAACCCTTGAGTCGTGATATTATATGGTACAACTTTGGAACCAAGTAAGGCATTGTGTTGAAATTTGGTTTATATGTATTTATGGGCATTGAAGAACACATATTTACAATACAAAATAAAAATTTATTTCTCATAATTTTCTATGGTATGGTAAATTCTGAAACAATTCCCAATATACATAGCAGGTTGATTTATACATGTTTCACAATAAAATGTTGTTTGACGTCTTTCTCCTGGTGTTTTCCTGTCGGAACAAATAATGCAGTCCCGGTTTCTTTGGCCTACATTTGGAATATGTAGCTTATTATTCATTCTATTGTCCGACAAAAAACGTTAATTTATTTAGATTATAACGAAGATAGCAATAGGAATGGTTCGACTTTGAATGAAGTTTCGATTTTACGTTTATAGTTTTTTACGTTTACGTTTTATGTTCTTTATGTTAAATAATTTTAGTAAACATTAAATAATATAGTTTATATAGTTACGTTTATTGTCCACGTGTTTGAATCCGACCATACGCCTCTGACCATCCTCGACAATCCTTCCACTTCCAACGTAAAAACGGCTGATATATTTCTCATTTTAATAGAATATTTCCCATTTTAATAGGAAAGTACAGGAAAACATGTGTTTCTTAAAAAATTGCGGTGAAATCAGTTCATTCTCCTTAATCACTAATAAACTTTCATGTCCCCTCAGAGGGGACAACCGAGTGCAAAGGGTTAAAATATGTTCATAAAATATTATCGTTTTAAAACGTGTATTTCCGTAAAAACAAATTTTTGTAATTTTTTCTTCATTATGGTATATTGCTTATACATATATATCGAAGTATACAGAAGTGACGTCGGTAGATATCAACGATAAATTGGAATAGTTTATATTAGTCTGTATTCTGATCGGGATTAAATATTTCCGACTGTTATTTATTTAATTGATTGTTTATATTTCTTTATGAATTGTTGTAATTGCAATTTGCATATATATTTCGATACAAGTTTCAGAAAACCTAGTAACTGCGGAGTTGGAATATGCTATTCAAGCATAAATGACTAGCGTACTTTAATTCTTGCAAATTTCGGAAGATTTATAAAACTTACGGGATATTCTAACATTCGATAAAGTAAATATAATCATGCTTACAACTGTAACTATGAAACTTGATGATATAATATTTATAAATTGAATAATTATTTTCGTAGATAATATTTTGTCGTTGAAATTCTCATTGATTGAGAATATTTCGCCTTCGTGGCATTGCTCTTTTACGTAACAAACTATGAATACAGCAGTGCTAAGTAAAGCAGTGTTTCCGTTGTTAAACTCTAGTAAGAAGAAAAAAGAAAATCAATAGGCAAAGCACACGTGTGCTTGTTGTGTTTCTTGTCTCCTGTCCCTTTCTTTTCAGCTCTTTTCTTTCCAGGGAATTTATTGGCCGCGCGTAATGTGGCCGGTAGATTCAGTGATTGTGCGTAGAAACAAGTTTGTTTCTCGGGGCAAAGTGACCCCGAGTACGTTATCGTTCACGGTGTTAGGCAAACGCGAGAATAGAAGCAGTGTTTTTTATGCAGTACTAAATTATTTCCAGAGCATCGCAGCTCTTCCTGTTTTCTGAATCGCGATAATAGAATCATTTGTTCGCCGATTTCAATCTTCGGCCGCGGTAATCTAATTTAATACTTTCTAATCAAATTAATTATTCTTTCAATTTTAAATTCAAACTCCTCGTTACCGGAATTAGAGTCAGTGCATCATCGAAGAGGACTATTGGGCGATGCTCCACGAGCAAACAATGTAAGTATAAATTTATACTTCGAAATTTGTTAATTAAAAATCTCTATAATTTTAACAATAGATTCCAATTGTTTTCTTGCATCTTTCTTACAGTCTCTGGATCCAAATCTAACCAGCAGGACCATGCTGACTGATGAATGACTTTGACTTTGAGTCGCATGCTGTTTGTGTTCCTCTGGTCCCCAACCATGTTGTAGGATGAAAGATCCGAATCAACACGGGTGACCAGTTGTATACTTGCTATTTGTGACGAGTTAAGTGACCGCGGGTATTTTCAATACCCGTGAGTAGTAAGATCAACTGTTATATTTTTTAGAGTATTTTTTAGGGTCGTGTACTCGGGTTTCTTAATGTTACAAATGAATATTACACATTATGATTACAAAATTTTTACAAATATATATAACACAATCTTTATAAAATATATGAAATATTTTTATGAACTTTATATGAGTTATATGATTGAATAGAAAATGAATTAATATAATGTGAAAACATATTTATCATGTGATCGAGTAGAATATGAATAATAATTATTATGACATTGTACAATAATATTTACAACATTAATATAAATTATTAAATATTTATCGTTTACTTAATTAATACATCGTATGGTGTATTTAACGTGCCAGAAGGCATTTCGCGACAGGTCGATTTTTGAGTCAAAGTAACATGCATTTTATACCAACTTTAATCTTTTAAAAAATTTACTTTGACGACAGAATCAACCAAGGATAATTGAATATTTTGAATAACAATTTAATGAATTCATTTCAATTTTTAAAGTAAATTATTTTATCATGACATCTTAATTAAAGTCTTCAATTATAAATAATTAAATTTCAATTATAATAATTTTATTGAATAATAGTATTTTTCAATATTAACGTATTTTATTATTGATATATTCCATATAACGAGTAGAGTCATTTTAACTAAAAATTAACTACGAAATACCATTTAGCTATTAACCAGTTTTTCTAGTCAGGATTTTCAGACTAATTTTTCCGTGTTCGTTGCCTAAGTTCATGCACATGCCCAGGTGGTATTTGCATGAGCGAAGACAACACGATGACTTTATTTATAACAATTCAACAACATACTGACGACTGACATTGGTAAGTGAATCGTGCGCGACGTACTGTCCACATGTGTGTGTTGTGGTTAGGTTGTGGAAGTGCGTCGTTTCAGATGTTTTTATAATTGCAATTTACATACAGAATTTTGTAACATTAGATTTTTATCAATTGTAATAATAATATCAAATTTCAATTTACCATTTATTTGAAAACTGTTGGTCGTAATGGATTGAAATCTTAATATTTTTCAATCTTCAATGATATATCCATACAATATATTTTATTAAAGACTATATTCCATACATTAAAACGTTATTTAAATAAGTACGCAAAGATCACTAGCCCTTGTCAGTCCACCCCAGAAACTTGTACGCCCACAATTAGAGTGTGAATGGAGTCAGTTATGTCCGGGTGTCGGAGGAAACCCGGGGGGAGTCCACTCTAGTTTAGGTCGCGTCCGGACATTGAAAATGAGAACCGTGGAGTGTTTGTTTGCTTGATTGAGTTTTGTAATTTTTTAAATATAGGGTTAGGTACTGTGGGAGGGTATGGAGGGAAACAGAACGTTGTCAGGAGCCCGAAATAAACCCTCCCAGTCTTAATAACGATGATATATATTTTAAATAAATGATATATATTAGTCGGGCGTGCGCGAGTGTACGTGACAATCCTCGTCAAAGTCTTTGCTGTAACTGTCCGATGACCTGGCCTGCTTGGCCTTGCCGTCCCTTTGCCGCTTTCCCTTTTCCCGTAAGGAACAAAGCGGCCTACGTCATGGGAAAACCCCTGTACCCTGTCCTCTCCAAGCTAAAGAGGCCCGTTAGCCTTCAACAGTACGTAGGTAACTTCTTTTCTGGAATGTGTGCTAAGTCTAAGTAGGTAGGGTCAGGGCACGGCTGCCACATTAGTTACTCGGGTAGGCGCGCTTTCGCGTGGCAGTTCTGTTCCTGTAGGTACGATTTCGAGGGTAGAAATCTTGCTGATTCAAACGGTTTCAGCTGTTTGTTTCAGCTTTATTTTCGACTCCTCGAGTCGCGCGACTCTTAAAGTCGGTCTCTCGCGCTCGCACTCGTAATTAGGTCCCTTTCGAAACGTTCGTCCCGCTCGAGATTCACCACGTATGCTCGACCAACAATTCGTATATTGTTGGAAGACTAGGTATTGCACAAAGTCTCGAGCCCAATCTTAAGTAAGTTTCAGACGAAGAAAGAAAAGGCTCTCAATGGGCTGAAGAGGCCATGACAAACTGTTTCAAGAGTGGGCTGCAATAAATGGCTCTGCATCTTCAACTTCGGATGAGAATGGAAAGTCATCCCTGTTACTACTTTGTCACTTAACTCGTCTGTAGTTGTAGTTAGTTTATTTTTCTGGCTGGCTCACGTATGCATGTACTTCGTACGTGTCAGCCATAAGGGCAACTCGAGGTTATGATATACGTAGACTTGCGAATATGCAATTACCGCGTTTGCTTGTAGAGTTGCGAATCACTGTTTTTCGCGTTTCCTTTTCAGGGTAGTGTTTCGAATAATCACCATTCGCAGTTGCTTTTATTGTTATAAATCGCGTTTGGAATTTTTATATTATAAACTAGCGTTGCGATCTTGTCGCGTTTTTTATTAATTAGAGTTGCGATCCAATGCCCAAAAGCTGGCAAAAACGCTATCCACTGCACCAGGATCATCAAGAAGCAAGCTGGGATTCTGCAAAGCCTCGAATGGCTCAACATCATTATTAAAATTAGTGTTGCGTATGATTTAATATGGTGCACGCGATTTAATTAATAAAGGAAACCTGTGTGGTTCATTTTACGAATAGCAAGCACCATTCCCGTATAGTTTTTTATTTTATAATTTACCGTTGCGAAAGAAAGAACGATCCACTCACGGGTTATTTCAATTTAAGACGAGTGGACGTTTATTCCAACTATTTGAAATATATCTTTTCTTTATATATTTCCCAAAAGAAATACTGCTTGAAAGTACTGTTGTAAATAGACCAATTGTTTTATTTTTTATAACGTGTTAAAATCTGTAATTTATGTGAATGTATTTTTATCACAGATTTGTGATGCATTTAAAAATGCTATATTATGATTAATTTTATTGTAGATTGAATTTATGATTCCAATATATATGTACATCTATATCACGAATTATTCATTATTAGAGTTGGTAATTTTTACGGGATATAATAACCTTTGCAACCCAATTGTTATTTATAAATAGTGAATTTTTTATAAATATTCTGTATTCCTTGCATAAATCAAAGTTTGTTCGCGATCATTGTTTGAATTGATGGAAAATAGAATGCTTGCATCAAAAAGGTATGTGTTCAAACCGATCAACGGTTCTCCCGTGATAAAGTGAGAGAAGTGTCAGTGATTTGCGTTTCGCGAGAGTGTTCTCTCTCTTCCAAGTGCGACAGAGCTGCCGGCTCTGGTGGGGAGAGAGGCGATCGGCAACCAAGGAGGCTAGCGGCGAAATGTTCCCCCGTATGTGACCGCGCATGCGCTGTGACAGGCACCGAGCCGACCTGCGACGGGAGCGAGCGGACTGATCAGTCCTGTTCTGTGCGTTATTCCCAACGGGACTCAAACTCAGCTACCTGTTAGCTCCTTCTGTTCTGCAGCCTTCTTTTTGGCCTAATCTGAATTTGTCTCGTGGCATTCCGAGGCCAATTCGGACGTCGCTCTTCTTTTCCTCTCGTGAGTCCGGTGCTTCTGTGTTCCTTTTAGGGATTAGTCTCGTGGTATCCGAGGCCCCCCTTCGAAGGAACACCGAATTTCTTACCAAAGAATCCCGAGCACGTGTGTTCCGTCTCGGGATTTCTCCGCGTTTGGGAATCCTTTCCCGTTCTATCGAGGCCGCTTCCCGTCTCTTGTCGGCTCCCGGTAGCGCGGCTCTGATTTGTACGAGAAATTGATTTGTTAATTTACCATATGGCCGTTTTGAGTTTTCGCTATTTTTCGCTATTTTTTATTTTCATTGGTACTGCGTGACTGTATGCATGCCGGCGACTATACGCTTCGCAGCTGCTTTACTTTAAATAAAAGTTGTAATAAAAAAATAAAAAAATAAAAGGGCCAAGAAACCAGGATCCATTAGCTTCAACAATCTGCAATATCTCTTTTGCAATGCATGCTGCGAAACTTTTTGAAGCCAGACTTGCTGAAGCAAATAGATACAATAATTAATGTAGATTTTTCGAGTCACGGGAATCAAATCAAGCTTGATGAGATATGCGTTGGCTCGGAATGCGGTAGCTTCCTCAATGAATTGATTGAGGAAGGCAAATCCGATATTGCTAAAACCGTTCGGAAACATTGTTTGAATTTTTATATTACAGCTGCAAATGAAATTCGTCATCGATTGCCAATCAATGACAAATTTCTCAGCAGTCTACGTATATTCAGCCATCAATGGACATTAATTAATAGAAACAGAGACAATTCCTTCAGAGTTGTTCTCTATATTGCAAACAAATTCGACGGTTTCGATATAAAGGGTTTGCGAAAAGAATGGTTTGGCCTACATCTGGATTTTGATACTAAAGAAAAGGAGATGCTTTCTAGTAAGAAATTTGATGGCTTATGGAAAATGATCTTGTTAACGCGAAATGAAAACAATGAATTTAAATACCCAAATTTGGGTAAATTAATCAATTCTATTAGATCTTTACCGAATTCGAATGCCGAAGCTAAGAGAATATTTTCCATATTACCAGACGTGAAAACTAGAAAGCGTAGTAGACTTTGTTCAACTTCCGTGAGTGCCGTTTGTGTATTGAAATCGTCGTTAAAGACGTCAGGGGGAAAATATCGAACCATAGAGGTAGATGAAAAACATCTATCTCTAATGAGTTCCACAAATTTATATTCAACACCTGCTAAGAGGCAGAAATATCAATTACGAATTCATGCCGTATATGATGACGGTACCGCGAATATTCCCTCTACGTCATATAACGTAGATGTTCAAAATTCATCTACGTCAGATGACGCCGGCTAGGCTGCGGTTACAGAGCAAATGTTTTCCACGACATCGCGGTATTTCCCTGTCTTGTCGCTCCTATGAACCGCGACGTAGGCGCAACAAGACGTAATATCGGATAAAAACACTTGCATTGTAACCGCAGTGCTATTGGTAATGTCCAAAATATATTTTTTTGGATATTGCCAACTGACTGTTCGATCTCTCTCGCGCTACTCCTTTTTTAAATTGCTTCCTAGTAGAATTTTATTTTTTGCTTGCTGTATATATGCGCGAAGACAGTTCGCGCGGAAAATGTTTTCGCGCGGAAATGCTTATCCGCACTTAATTTTAGAACAATCCTTTCCCACACACCCTTTCCTTTGGAAACAAACAGTTGTATAACACTTTTGTTTCTATAGCTCGTATGTACATTAATCAAAATTAATGTATCTACGAGCTCTTTTTTCATTACATTAGTTTAAACATTTCTATATTGCACAATGTCATAATTAAATAACAGTTTTTTTACATTTCCCTCCTGATGGAAGAGACCACCACCTTCCCGTGGTTTCCATTGAGCGGTATCGTGCACGTTATTAATTTTGATGGATCGATATAATTATTTTTTTATGCAAAGTTAAGCCAAATCAAACATATAATATTTAGTTCGTCATAACAAATTGATACGGTTATCTCAAAACATATCGAGGAAAATCATTGTTAATTAATTTCCGCAACTATTAATTCTACTGTTTTGTTTATGTTATAAAAATAAGAACTCTTCTTATTGAAAAATGCCACAGCTTGCACGATACTGGCAAAGAGTGGACTCTCATTTTAATTTATTAATTTTCAATCTTAAAGTATTTTGATTTTGAAAAATCGTATTAATAATATATGTACATATGTACGCTCATACATGGGACTAATAAAAAAAATTTCTTTTTTTTCAATAATTAAAATATGATCAGGAGGTCTTAAAACGTGTATTTCCGTAAAATAAATTTTACAAAATTTTTTTTTCATTATGGGTACTTTGCTTATGTGCGCCTACATAGGTCGGAAAGTAAAAATGCCTGGGCAGTCGAGAATCTCGGCTCGAGAATCCAAATCGTATGCCGTTGACGGGAGGTCGGATTTCAGTTGTTTAGAGCGAGAAGGCAAATGTGAGCCTTTCTCTCTCGACTCCCACGAGGCGATCCGAAATTACTTCGGGCAGCTTCGGAGAATCGAGAAAGAGGGCATGCGTCAGTTTGCCTTTGTCGACTTTCCGAAACTCCACGAACTCACGTACGCGTATCTGGCATGTGTGCGTGTGCACCCGGCGGTGCTTTTCTGGCATCTCTGCCATGGCCGAGAAATCACTCATGCTTTGGCCACCACCGACGCTCATTGGCAGCACCTCTCGGGCACGCTTTGTGCACGATCAGGATAGTTGGCTCAGCTAACTGCGCGATGCGCCCTATGCCGATTATGGGCGTTTTGCACATAAGTGATGTGCGCGCGCAACGATCTCTTTGCCAGCCGGTCGATACCTCGTGGGGGCCAATAGCGCGGCCATGGTCGTAGTCTGGTTCGAACAGCCTTGTGAACTGCATGTTTATTGTAACTCTCAGTGTTTCCTTTGTGCTCAACAGTGTTTAATTTGTGTTTCATGTAAGTCTCTCATCTCTCACACAAGGCTCAGCGCATATTGCGTGTTGAACTATTCAAAGTAACGCTCGCGATTCAAACTCAGATCTGCTGAAAATAGTAATTAATAATATTGCTATTTTCTCAAGCTCACATCTCATGTTGCCACTCATTTGTCGTTATGAATTGTTGTTGTTGAATTAAAGACCTTGTTGAGCATTTGCACCATATTCATTTTTTGCGGACCCTTCCACCTAACCGGCATTTATACTGTTACAATTTCACGACTCTCAAACATATTGAATTTGCTTTCGTCTAAAAACAGTACGTTCCTCCAAAATGTAGAATCCTTCCTTATAAATTCTTTGGCAAATTGAACCCTCATCTTTCGATTTTTTTCCGATATATATGGTTTCCTTCGTGCAACATACGCAGAATATGCGACAGCTTTTCATACCCCCTCCACAGTTTTCAAACTTCCTTCTTCGGCTCTCTTTATTTAATGCCATTCCGAGTTCTGAAGAGTTTAACCTAGGATTTTTCTTCAATTCATGTACAATTTTACGTTTTTCTCTAACAGATAACTTGGAAGGACGACCATTTCGATTCGCACTATCAAAATCTGATTGATTTATAAATCGTTTTACGGTACTTCTAATAATAAAACAACTTCTATTAACAAATTGTGATATTTCATTATAAGATTTTTGCTTTTTATATAAATTTAGTATTATTTCTTTCTCTTCATTTGTCGTTTCTTTCACTTTTCGGAGAGTTCTTAAAAGTGCCGGGTACAATTCAAGAGTGCCTAGAAGAAAACCATTGATCAGCAAAATTAATCGAAAAAACAGATTAGAGTTTGCAGAAATGTATCTACACAAAAATTTAGAATTTTGGGATAGAGTACTCTTCTCTGACGAAAGTAAATTTAATATTTTTAAATCTGATTGTGAAATAAGAATATGGCGAAAGCGTAATACCGAGTTGGATTCGCATAACATAGTCTCAACTGTTAAACACGGTGGTGATAGTGTATTAGTATGGGGTTGTATGAGTTCCTCCGGACTTGGAGGACTAGTTTTTATAGATGGTATTATGGATAAATTTGTATATTTAAATATTTTGAAACAAAACTTAAAAAAAGTGTGGAAAAATTAAATCTTGGGGAAAACTACTATTTCCAACAAGATCATGATCCCAAGCATACTGCTTATATTGTCCGCCAATGGATCGTTTTTAATACACCCCATACATTGCCAACCCCTCCTCAATCACCGGATTTAAATCCGATTGAACACATATGGAATGAGTTAGAAAGAAGGATCCGAAAACACCTTATTCAGACAAAGGAGTAATTAAAAGATGCCCTTATGAAGGAATGGAACGAAATAGGTTTAGAAGTAACTCAAAATTTAGTACATTCGATGCCTAATCGGTTACAAAGTGTAATAAGACAAAAAGGATTACAAACAAAATATTAATTTGAATATTGTTTAAATATCGCGTTAATTCAACGTGCAAGAATAGTAGAATATTATTCGTCACCCGGTATTGTTTTTCTGCTTATGTAACATACTCGAGAATGTTCGGCGCTCATGTCCGCTACGCGTAAACAAGACCGGATACAAAAACGGTCACATACGGATTTCTTCGAAACATCACGCGATCGACCAAACTACGCAGAATTTCAAGCTAACGTTTCGAAACGCGTAAGATAGACAAGGATAAACTCAAATTCGGCTACAGCGCCGCCAGTCGGAAATCGCTCTCCGAATTTGACTCTCCTTGTTAAACGAATCACTCTTAATTTGGAATCGGCCGTGAGCAGATGGGAATACGATCCCGCTCCCCCGTAACTTCCAAGAATTTCGAATAGTTTCGAGTCACTCGAACTTTTCGACGAAATTGTAAACGTGGGTTGGAAGTGCAGAACGAGAACGGATTGGGAACCCATCCGGTAACGTCAATACTTCCACAAAACCCGTTTACAATTTAAACCACAAAGAGTCATAAACGGGAACCACAAGTTCAAATACGGAAAGGATTGGAAGGACAATCCTATACCGTGAACTTGTACAGGACGTTCAATACGGAACGGGTTGAAAAGCAACCCCATCCCGTGAACCTCCATAGCACGTTGATTAATTAAGCAACGTGGTGTCAGGCCCAATAGTAAGTCGACCCAAGGGCGCCGTTGGCAAACCGGCACCACACCGTGCCCGTACGCACGTAAGAAGGTGGTAAAGGGCCAAGGACCGGGTACGGTTGCAGCCTTACAACCTCCATCCGTTACCCTCTCCTACGATGGTCGAAACCAGCAGTCGGGAAAGAAACGAGGTTGAAGCTCGTCTTCCCCAAAACTGCAATCAGCTGTTTCCCGGTTTAAAGGGAACGCACACATACATATACAGTCCACTAGCTTAGCTGCGTAACGCGGCGGCTGAGTTTCCCGCTCCTGAGTGCGACAAGCACAATCGGGAGCGCGTAAGAATTAAAGCGAGACGGATAGAGTGACTAACGTTACCGTGTACTTACACCTAGTTCTGTCTCTTTTGTTTCAGAGCGGCGTGAAGCGAGAAGCCGCCATACGACGCCTAAACCGAACATTTAAAGACCAATAAACGGCGTCGTCGACCTGTTTCGACGACGCGAAAATAAAATAAAACGTGTGACAATTACTTTTCCATCCCCCTATTCCCTCGTGATCCGGACCCAAGTTAGACGAGGCTCTCAAATAAATATTTGAGCCCTCCACATTCTAACAAATATTGTATTATAAAATAGTAAGTGTGCCAATACTTTTGTTTCGTCGAAAACTGCCCTGTATGTGTTTGTTATTATTTTTTATTATTACGGGTCTACTTAATCGCTTTGTTTCGCGAGATACTTAAAGTTCAAACCTCAAACTTATATTTTATACCAAAAAATAAGGAAGATATTATGCTTTGTTCACAGTTACATAACATTTTATTTGAAAATACGGTCTGTCTCAATACTTTTGTACCCGAACAACCATGTTGTGCCAATACTTATGTCCAGCACTGTACGCATGTGTAAGAGAAATTAAAACTGGACGCCCCCGAACGAAGGCTCTAGGCCTTTTGTTCAGGTCACGACGAGCCATGTGCGGCGGGCCCGATGAGTTCAACAACGTAGGGCCATAAATCCAAGGCCCTCGAGTACGTTGCAGCATGCCACCCCCAAAAGAGACTTTGTTGGAACAAGGGAAAGGAAGTCTTGAAAATCCCTCGGAAAGCTCTGCGTATTTTCTGGCGTGCCATCGAAATATACAGGGTGTTCGGCCACCCCTGGGAAAAATTTTAATGGGTCATTCTAGAGGCAAAGATAAGACTAAAATCATGAATACCAATTTGTTGATGGAGGCTTCATTAAAAAGTTATTAACGTTTGAAGTTCCGCCCGTACTGAATTTTTTTCTCGAAAATGCGCAGGATTTCCGGGATATGTCTATCCACCAAAAATGATTGTAATTGACCTCCGCAACCGACAATAATTTTTCCAGAACGATTTGAAATTTTTTAATGTAATTGTTAATAACTTTTTAACGAACCCTCCATCAACAAATTGGTATTCTTGATTTTCGTCTTATTTTGGCCTCTACAATCTCCCATTAAAATTTTTCCCAAGGGTGGCCGAACACCCTGTATAATTGTATCCCGGTCGCGTTCCGCACTTCTATTTTCTTTACACATGGTCCTGAATTATTAATGAAAGCATTGTTTTTCACTGGAAAGAAATACTCTTGATTTAAAAGGAAAAAACGGAATGAAAATATTAAACGGAACTGTAAAAGCATCTCAATGAGGAAAAGCAATTTCTTGCGGTGAAAATGGTAGTTTTAAATCGTTCAACTTTAAGGACTTCGACAAATTACAATTTTCGTTAAATTCCACAAACATTTCTATTTTTAAGGCTGTTGAACATTCAAGAAACAATAGTAATTCATTAAATTTCGATTTTACAAAATTTATTTCTCGGCAAAATGTCGCAAAATATCTCGATCCGGACCACTGTGCGGCGCAGCGGATGACGAGCGAAGACCTCGGCCTGGAGGAAAGTCTATTGCACTATCAAATATCTAGCAGTACATACTATTTCAAATGGGTGGATAAATGAAAAAGTCTTCATTTTGTAACGACCTGGGAAGTTTATTTTACGGCTAGAAAGGATGTTCTATCGCTATGAAAATTGCACGTGAAGACAATGTGTCGTCCACTTGAAAAAGAAACTCTATGCCTGCATCGTGTTTATTGCTTTGTCCTTCGGTGACAAACAGCAAAGGCCCTTAGACTCGTTGGACCCGCTAATGTTTTTTTTTATGCAGGCAAAGACAGTCTTTCTCAATCATCAATTCGTTTTTGCTGATTTATTATTTACAGTAAATTCAACACGTACTCTCCTACGAAGCGCGTATATAAATGAAAAAGACTGTCTCGGCAATATTTCATTTTAATCGACATGCAACCCCACTCTAAAATCTTCCACAATAATGTTTCCAACAAAACTTGATTACTATGCATTCATTTAAAAATTCTACTGCACAAAATAAAGTAACATTTATTTTCGTGAAGAATGTAAGATATGAAATTGTAGACAAGATGGAACGTATTTTTTGTACAAAAATTAAAATATTACTTGTCTACGTTAGATACTGAAGCCGTAGCAAACATTCATATTTATCAAAGAAAGAGAAAAAGAAGGAAGGATCTGCTTGATCGAAGGGCGAGAAGAAGTAATAGTAAGCCAATATACAATCTTCTGCCCCGATCCATTCACAATAGTCAAAGGTAAGAGATTTGAAAACTAACATTTCACATTAATTTCAGTGTAAGAGATGTTAAACAATAATCGTGGTTGACAAAAAAAATAAAAACGCAAAAAACACTCCAAAACTATATTTATACATATTTCAGGTTTAAATATTTGTAAAATGCTTTCAGAACATTTATAAATAAATATAAAGCATTGTTATATAGTTAGAATTTGAAAAAAAAATAATGAAGAAAAAAAAATACTAAGTCCAGAAGAGAGACTCGAACCTACGGTAAAAAAACTTCCAGCGGTTCAGCAGTCGGACACTCTAACGCTGCGCCATCGATGCCGTTGAAAATATCGTTGATTTTCTAGGATATATTGCGCTCAACGGTTGGCTTTATTTTATTTGTTTCAATTGTTATGTAATTCTGCTTAGTGTAGAAACATTAAACAGTCTACAAAACACTTATATATTGAAGGATGCATAAAAATTCAACGTGTAAGTTACTCTAACACGCAGAAAATGAGGAAAAACTCGGTTTTTATTTTTTTTCACTGCGGCGCACCAAAATGAAAAATCTGAAAAAAATTGAGAATAATAGTAATAGTAATACCTGTTTACTGTAAAAGTATAAAAGTAGTTCCGGGCCTCCTTCAATACGTAATCGGCATTTTTCGGCATTTTTTGCTGTTTTTTATTTTTCACTACCTGGTTCTTCAATCAAAAAATCTGAAAATCTCCCAAAGTATGTGCCCCGGTACCCGAAATGTCTCTGAATTTTTTTACATTTTTTTACTCAATAGGTCAAGAGAAATTGTACAAAAACATGATTTTCGTTTTCACCCCATTACTACCCCCACGGTCGAGATTTCAAGTTAAAAATTTGCACACAGGGTTTTTTTTTTTTGCTATCGAATGACCCGTGGCTCGTTCCATTCGGTTTGGGGGCACATTTGACCCCCTTATTCGGCTATACCCTTTCCAGAGAAGAATGCAGTTGTGCCTGCAAGAGAATGGTGGCCACGTGGAGCATGGTACTGTGAGGCAGGGCAGTTTTCTCTGAGTATGTGGACACTTGCGATGCGTGTATGCTCGCGTGTGGGTGATTTTTGTGCATAAAAAAATGTTTGCGTTCAAAGAGGTATTCACCCTTCCTCTGTGAACATCTTGTCGGGCGAGTTTTGATATGCCCCTCTGGATATTCATAAGACAGATTGAATGCTGTAGCGGTTAAGCATCGCGCCGATGTGCCGCGACCATCACGCTACCTCGCGCCGGTTTTAGCCACCTCGAGACCGCTAACGAGGTGCGCACGACGGTTTGAACTTCACTTACCGTTTCGCAATCAAACCGACCAAACGTGCTTCTACCAAACCAAACCGTAATTTCTTAACGCCTCTTAAACGGAGTTTATTAAAACAAGTGCATTGTTCTTAAGTTATCTGTGTTTATTATGCAGTAATTCTCATTGTGTGACCATTGTACAGAAATACAAAATAAGTTACGTGAGCTGTTCTCTTTCTATCTCGGTCAATAATCCGATTTCTCCTCGGTGCGTCAACTCTTTTTTGGAAGAGATCCCAGCTTTCCTTTCAATCATCTTTACCAAACCGAAACAAATGCCATTCGACGATATCTGTTTGCCTTCTTAGGAGTTTACGCAAAAACGAGGGGCTGTCGGATCTCATTCAACGTATCACGTTTGCCGTCCTGGGAGTTGACGCAGAAATGACAGGCGACCGATAAGTCAGTAAACTCGGTTTCTCTAACACACCGACTTCCGACCTACGGCGCTTACGCATGTGTTCACAAGTTGCCGCGTTTCAGACGGAACTTTAAACGTTAATAATTTTGCAACGAAGCCTCCATCAACTAATTCGTATTCTTGATTTTCGTCTTATTTTGGCCTCTAGTATCGTTCATTTAAATTTTTCCCAGGGGTGGCCGAACACCCTGTATAACATACATCTTATAATAATACATGATATATTTTCATTAACTTTATATAAATTATAAGGTTGAGCAGAATATAAATGTCAACTACTATAACATTATCCAATAATTTTGATAACAATACTACAATTATTAAATATTGATCGGTTCTTCAATTAATACATCTGTTCAGGATTGACCACGCTGCGTGCAGCCAATCTTCGAGAACGGGAAATCGCACGCGTCGAGACATCTATTGGATAAATCAGCTACCACCCGCTCTGGTCATAGTTATTTGTTAGTTAAATAAACAAAGACGGATTTATTACTCTAATTGTTGTAAGCTTTGTGTACATAGTTAAGTTAGTGAACTTGTGCATTAATAAACAATTTGTAATTAAGGACAATTTAATTAGGCTCTGTTCTCGAGCAAAGTTACATTCTACAATTAATTTAATTAAATCGAGGCTGTCCTGTGCCCAGGATAGCTATCTCGAACGGAAACAGAGTTTCTTCTGCTTTGTCTACTGATTGCGCTACAAAATGTATAAAATCGAGTACCGTGCAGAATATAGCATGCTTCTTTCAAACTCTGAATGATTTGTTTGATAATTTGAACAGCAGATGTGCTCGCGATCCTAATCCAAACAAGTGCGCTATTTCTGATTTATTCCCTGATATTGAAAGCAATTTGCAAACACAATCAGATAATATATCCAATTGGTATGTTATCGCGGGTAATGAACTTAAAACTCCGCCTTGTTTCTTAGGATTGCGACAGTCAGTAAATGCTACTGTGCAACTTTTGGCACGATTTACAGAGAGAGGGTGCCATGTTTTTGATGACCTCTTGATTGAATACGGATGTTGTAGAAAATTTCTTTTCGATTCTTCGAATGCACGGTGGCACTTAAAACCGAAATCCATCTGTGAAAGCAGTGCGTCTTGCTATCAGGAAGAATATAATGTTAAATTTGATCAGTGGTTCTTTAAATAGTAATTGTCTACAAGATAAACACGCAACGCTTTTAGAAGAAGATGTTGCTATAGCACAAAATGCTTTAGCATCATCAAGCAATGATGTTTCATTTAATAATGTAGAAATAGAGGATAATGATGTTGGGAATGATGACATGCAGTTAGAAATTCATAACGAATTGGAATCATTGTCGACATCAGTATACTCTTCAGAATCTTGTACAATAGAATACTTTGCAAAATATATTGCCAAAAAAAGCACGGGAAAATCGCAATGTAACATGTGTTATAATGATTTAACAGATAATAGCAGAGAATTTCACTGAAACGATCAACTACTAATATCCTTCCGCGCGTTTATTGTAAGTGAAAATGTTGGGTTTGGTCATTTACTAGTGCCATCACTCGAATTTTCAAATATTTTCAAAATTATTAATGCTGTATTTGATCACTTTTATCCGGCATTGCGCAGCGAAACATTCATTTTGGATAAACTATTTCGGATTATATCTGATGCTGTACATCAAAAATATCCAAAGTGGTTTATAGAAACTGAATGTGTTACACATCGAAAAGATTTACAATGATAACAAAAATACATAAAGATACAGTATGGTTAGGTCAGGAACTGAGATTCTCTGTTAGTAGAAATTCTCGTACTTCCAGACTACGTACTTTGCAAAATTTTTTAAACGTGCTTTTTTTATATAAATGTATTCCATAGCAAAATAGACTATTTAATGTATATATATATTTGTACATATTTTGAATACACTCAAGGTTTTGTGTTTTACAGGAAATTTGTGGGATGTCATGTATAATAGTAGAATCATATTATAATTTGTATAGCCTATTGCATGGTTTCTATTTTCAGAAACGTTGAGTGTATTCCGGGATTGTAAAGTCCTTACTTCACGCCTTCACGTGACCAATTCCGTTAACATTACTACACATACAATAATATTAATATTATTGTATACATACATAGTAGCAATGGAACTAAGATGAATGAAAGGAACTTATAATTATAATTGTAGCAAACCGTGCCGGTAGACGCTATTAAAAATTAAATTATTAAATCGCGTACAAGTTTCGGCCGAGCAGCGAATCGTTCGCTGTCCGGCACGAGCGAGGGAAAAAACTGTCAACACGCGGCGAGCGAACGGCCGAACGGCTGATGGGTGAATAACCCAGAGAGCGAGAAAACGATAGCGAGAAAGAGAAAGGGATTAAAAAGGTCGGCAACCGCCGAACATAGGTTTAATTGTATTGAATGAAAAGAGTCAGATATTGTCGAGTACTAGCAAAGAGATATTGTCGAAGCTGTTAGCGGAGTGAGTCCGAATAAAGAGTTTTATCAAATCACTTCCCGTGTTTTTACGAGCAACCACGGTCCCTGAAATTCTCACTGTAACACGAGATATTAATTTAATATAGAAATAAGAACAACGACGCGGCTTTCGCCGAAAAGCCGCTATACCGCGCCCTTAGTTTAGTTACGTTAAAAACGTCGGCGAAGCGTTCGTCAAGAAGCCAGGTCAACGCTAAAAATACATGGGTCCTGGCCAATCAACAACGGCCAGGCCCGCGCTAGCGCAGGTCGCCCGGGTATAAAAGCGGGCCCTTCGGCCCATGTTAGGCAGTCACTTCCCGACTACGCCAGAGTATACCTCCACAGTGCCGGCTCCTACGCGGGTGTGCCAAGCTGTAGGAACCAGTGTGGCCAGATCGGGCATAATTGAGTGCATCGAAATCGACAACAGTGACGACGAACTTCCTTAGCGTCTAACGGAATGGTGGGGATAGCAGGCATACACTACCGCACGAGCCACGTGTACGTGAGCTCGGCACTTCGCACAACTTCGGCAAATCGATAAAGAACGCTAGTGTGAGCCTTTCCTTCTTGCTCTTGTAAAAGAGAAACAACTGAAATACGACCTCGCGATAAGTGGCATACGATTCCAAGCCTCGACTGTCCCCAGCATTTTTACTTTCCGACCTATGTAAGGTATAAGGAAATTTATAAAGTATCATAATGGAAAAAAAATTTCGAAATTTTTTTTTGCGGAAATACACGTTTTGGGATCCCCTGATCATATTGTGACTATTGAAAAAAACGATATTTTTTTTGTTCCTATGCTATTAACATGATTGCGTCTAAACGGCTGAATGAATTTCAATGAAACTTAACATATAAGTTTTATGTTCTCGTTTTAAGGTCTCATTATATTTTAAGCGTGATCAGCTCCCATATAATGATGATTATACGTTTTTAGTTTTATAATTATTTCGATACATACACATCATTTGTAACAAATTTTTAAAGCGATTTATATAAATCTTAAGAAGGATTAAGATCAAATATATTTTTCTCCTATCTTTCCTAGACAGGAAAAATTAAACGAAATCTTATGCCTTGCATACCTACCTAAACCACATAAAAAACGTATTCCACAAATATTTTAGAATAATGTTGTTCAAAGCAGTCTTACTCGTAAAGGATTAATTAAGGGTTAATTAAAATGAAAAACCACTCTTAGCCAGTACCGTGCACGCTACAGAAATAGATTACTACTGACTTTTCCCACTATGTTTTTTAATAACCGTATCAAATTGTTACACGCAATCAAATGTTATATATTTGACTTAACTTTACATAACAAAATAATTGTAACGATAGGTAAAAGAATAACGTGCACGCTACCGTTCAATGGAAACCACGGGAAGGTGGTGGTCACTTCCATCAGGAGGGAAATGTAAAAAATTGTTATTTCTTTGTAACATTATCACATGCCATATATTAGAACGTCTATATTCTTCTTTCCTTTTTTTTGATTCCCCTCTAAATTCATTTCTGCAAAATGAAATATATTAAATTGACGTCTATATACTGCTATTCATTCAATAGAACTTTATTTCTAATTATTGCCTTTTAATAAACCTATGGGAACTGTGCTATATATATCTACGTCCTTTCTTCGTCCGGGCATTTCAACGGCCCATCGATGCGCGAGCAGTATAAACAAAACACTATCGCCACGTGCTCGAGCCACTGCTGTTTCTCTTGAGTCAGTTGAATTCGGTCGACGAGGACGAACATCAGGACAAATTTAAAGGTACGTCCCGTAGGTCATTCTGAGATATTTAAATTGAAAAAAAGCTTTCGCGTAATTTCTGTAATTTTCTGTTCTTTCGCTTTTCTGCTTTTATATCACGGAAACGGTTGTGAAATCGAAGAATAAGTGTAAGCGCGGTTTTTTATCTTCATGGATAAATGGTCATAGGTTTAAATCATGGATACGTGCAGTACCCCATGATAGAAGTCGTTTTTATTGTACTGTATGCAATAAGTCTTATTCTTGCGGTTCCTCAAACGTGTATAGACACGGAGAATTTGGGTGTCATAAAAAAAATAGTACTTCTAAAAGGACTTTTATGCCTCAATGGCTTGAGAATGATTATTTCAAGCCATGGTTGCATAAAGTCGACGGCGACCCTTATTCGTGGTTCTGTTCGGTTTGCAACAATCAATTTTCATGTCGATTATCGACGATTTATAATCATGCAGATTCTCAGTGTCACATTGAGAATTATAAAAAGAGTAACAATAACGCAGACAATTTGAATAATAATTTTACGACGCAATCCGAAGAATCGCCTCTGTCGTTGGATGAAAGGATAAAATCCGCGGAAATCAAATTTGCCAAATTAATACCCGAAAAAAATATTCCGTATCGAACCGCAGAGACGATTCTTGAAGTTTTCAAAGACATTGGGCAAGATCCTGATGTCTTGAAACATATGTCGTTCGGTCGAACAAAGTGTTCAAATATTATATCAAACGTTTTGTATCCTTTAGAAACAAAACGTATTTCTAGTGTTTTACAAAACACTAAATTTTCTATTTATATTGACGAAACATCCGACTCGACCAACGAGAAATGGATGACGTTTCTTGTTCGTTATGTTGCACCCGAGACTTTGGATGTTCGAACGGAATTGGTAGAATTATTACATCTTGATGCCAGAAATTGTGACGCAGATAATTTATTTAAAACATTTGAAATTGCCATGATAGAAAGAGAAATTCCGTTCGAAAATATTGTCGCGTTGTCATGTGACATCGCTGCTGTCATGACAGGGCGACACTTGTCCTTTATGACAAAGCTTGCAACAAAATGCAGGGACAAATTTTTGACTGTCCGCTGTCCGTGTCATCTGTCTGCAATGGTAGTGCGCGAAGCGTGCAATACCATTCCAGACATATGCGAGGAGTTGTTACGAAAAGTAGCAACTTTCATATACAGTAGTCCCAAACGTTCGGCTATATTCCGCGAATTTCAGCAATGTTTTCAAACAACCGACAGAAAAATTTTAAAATTGTGTTCTACGCGATGGTTATCGCATTATACATCCGTAGTTACACTTTTAGAGAATTGGGACTCTGTATTGCTTTTTTTGCAAGAATTGACAATAAGCGAGAAATCAGAGTCCGGGGAACGTCTGTTAATCTCGATGCAAAATCCAGAGGCCAAAGCATATCTTTATTTTCTAAATTACGCTCTTGAGTTTTTTTATAAATTTAGCATTTTCTTTCAAACACAAGAGACAAGAATTCATTTGCTTCAAAAGACTGCGGCAGAACTTTTATGCGATATATTACGCAATTTTCTGAAACCGCAGCTTTTGAAACACATGGATTTAGTAAGAATGATGAATTTTTCTGTAGTCGAAAATCAACTTCCATTTAATAGTATAAATTTAGGAACAGAGTGTCTTAATTTTCTGCATCAACTGAATGCAGAAGGCAAGTCCGACATCGTAGAAACCGTAAGGAAAAATTGTTTAATGTTTTATATTACAGCTGCAAACGAAATTCGTCATCGATTGGCAATCGATGACGAATTTCTTAGGATGTTGTATGTTTTTGAACCAACTTTTATATTAAATGATACAAATAGAGACATTTCCTTCAGAAATGTTCTTTTAATCGCTAAGAAATTCGGCGGTTTCGACGAAGAAGGATTGCAAACAGAATGGTCAGTATTGCCTTTGGAATTTACAACGAAAGGTAGACAGACGCTTATCGAGATGAAATTCGATGGTTTCTGGAAAACAATTTTATTAACGCGAAATTTGGACTATAAAATTAAATTTCCTGAATTGATGAAATTAGTAAATACAATTAGATCACTTCCAAATTCCAATGCCGATGCAGAAAGATTGTTTTCCATGTTACCTGACATAAAAACAAAGAAACGGAATAAACTTTCTTCGGCCAGCGTCAACTCTATTTGCGTTGTGAAATCTTCGTTAAAGGCGCAGAGGGAAAACTCTCAACCCATGGAGGTAGATGACGATCATCTAGCTCTATTGTATTCCAAAAATTTATATCATAGATTTGCTAAGAAGCAAAAGTGTAATTTAAGATTAAACGCAACATATGACAATAACTTTGAGAATTTTCCCGCTACGTCATATGACGAAAATTAAGGTACCGATTTACTACAGAGCTTTTCTCTAGAGAGATTTTTCTCTCCAGAGAAAAGCTCTTTAGTAAATTCGTACTATTAGGCTGCAATGACAGTATAAACGTTTTCATGCGACGTCGCGGTAGACTGGTCTTGTTACGTCAACGGTACCGTGACGTAGGCGCAACAAGGTGTGATGCATGTATGTGCCATAACGTCACGCGAAAGCGCACTGCAACCGCAGTCTTGTTAGTGATGTCCAAAATATTTTTTTTTGGACATCGCTAATATGTAAATAGTCGTTCAATTTGTCTCGCGTTGTTACTTTTTTTACGTATTTCGCTTGCTGTAAATACTATTCTGCTTGCTCTAACTATCATTTTTTTTCTTAATTTATTTGCTTATATTTTGCCGTATATTTTTAGTTAGTGAAATTGCTTGCTGTAGATAGTGTGGCTATGACGTAGAATGTCGCG